>NW_028319259.1:412500-540000 GCF_062004578.1 Staurois parvus
CGCTCACACTATCTCTGTTGGAAGCGGTTTGCAATAAAACCTAATGGGAGGGTGGATGGGAGTGCCTCTAATGCTCCTCCAGAGGAAATGGCTGCTGCCTAACAGTTCCTGCAATCCCCCCCTCACCTATGCTAATTTATCTATTCAATCCCATTTTTCTCACCTGGCTATGCCATTGGCCCACCCCAGTCTAGCCTCCTCTTTGTCTATGTAATCCAATGTTTCCATCTGGCTACACCATTGGCCCACCCCAGTCTAGCCTCCTCTTTGTCTATGTAATCCAATGTTTCCATCTGGATACACCATTGGCCCACCCCAGTCTAGCCTCCTCTTTGTCTATGTAATCCAATGTTTCCATCTGGCTACACCATTGGCCCACCTCAATCAAGCCTCCCTTTCATCAGTTCAATCCAATTTTCCTCACCTGGCTATGCCATTGGCCCACCCCAGTGAAGCCTCTTCTTCGTCTATTCAATACACTTTTTCCATCTGGTTACGCCATTAGTCCACCGTGGTCAAGCCTCCATTTTGTTTATACAGTCCAATGTTTCCATTGGTTGCACCATTGTCCCACCCAGGTCAAGCCTCCTCTTTGTCTGTACAATCCAAAGTTTCTATCTGGTTACACCATTGTCCCACCCAGAGGAAATGGCTGCTGCCTAACAGTTCCTGCAACTGTTACCTCCCACAGCTCAGCCCCACCCCCCTTACTGATTTGGTGTATAATTTTATATATTTTATTGATTGATTTTTTTTTTGTGTGCTGTGTTTTTCCATTTTTTGTTGGAGTGTACACGATATGCTGTTTGCACGATACACTTGTTTTTTCACAGTTGAATTAATGTATTTTGGTGAACTTAATTATTTGTACGGATATTGTATTTATACTTGTTTAAGTTTATTTGTAGAAGGTAATACACTATTACAGTTTTATTTTTTTGAGGTTCACGAAGAGTGATGAGAGGATTGGAAGCTCAACCCTGGATTAAGAAAGAGTTTCTTTTGGACTATTGATTGGACTTATATATTTTAGACATTTATTTTTTTATATATTTATTTAATTAATTAATTTATTTGATTTGATTTATGTATTAATTTATTTTATTTATTTGTGTTGGGATTGGAATAGGAGTGATTTGTATTAGGATTTGATTTATATGAGTTTTACAGTTAGGTTGAAGAAAAGGTTGGTTATAATAATGGTTACACCATTGGCCCACCCAGGTCAAGCCTCCCCTTCATCTATTGAATACGATTTTCCTCAATTGACTATGTCATTGGCCCACCCCAATCAAGCCTCCCCTTCATCTATTCAAACCAATTTTTTATCTGGTTGCACCACTAGCCCACCAAGGTCTAGCCTCTTCTTTGTCTATACAATCGAATGTTTCCAACTGGTTACACCATTGGCCCACCCAGGTCAAGCCTCCCCTTCATCTATTGAACACGATTTTCCTCAATTGGCTATGTCATTGGCCCACCCCATTCAAGCCTCCCCTTTTGTCTATTCAGTCCAATTTTTCCATCTGGGTCCGCCAATGGTACACCTGGGTCAAGCCTCCTCTTTGTCTATACAAACCAATGTTTCATCAGGTTACACCATTGGTCCACCCAAGCAGAGCCTCCTCTTCATCTGTTGACTATAATTTTCCTCAGTTGTCCCACCCCAGTCAAGCCTCTCCATCTATTCAATCCAGTTTTTCCATCTAGTTGCACCATTGGCCCACCCACGTCAAGCCTCCTCTTCATCTATTAAATACGATTTTCCTCAGTTGGCACCATTGGCCCACCCAGGTCAAGCCTCCTCTTCATCTATTAAATACGATTTTCCTCAGTTGGCACCATTGGCCCACCCAGGTCAAGCCTCTTCTTTGTCTATACAATCCAATGTTTCCATCAGGTTACACCATTGGCCCACTCAGGTCAAGCCTCCCCTTCATTCATTCAATCCAGTTGTTCCATCTGGCCACGCCATTGGCCTTCCTTTCGTCTAGAACTGCACGGAGCTGCATTATTACCAGTATTTTATAAAGTAGCATAATCAATATCACGTCCCAAACAACAAGCAAGCAGTAGGCTTCTTTAAAATATCATACTCCTTGAATGAGCCTCCCATCTTCAATACACACACTCCATAAATACGGGCACGGGCACAGCACCCCAACCATCACACATGGGTGGACTCCTTACTTGGTGTTTGAGATGGGCAATTGAAATGTTGGATCTCAGAATTTCCAAAACTATCAATAGCAATTAAAACAAATACAGAAAAAACTTTCAGACTTTCGACAACTTGAACTCTTCTTTGCAGCTTTCTATTCCTGTTATTGCAGACAGTCACATCGCAGCGTGTAGACTTTCCTTCCCACAGGGCAGAGAGCTGCCGAGAACAGTCCTTCCCTGCGTGACATCTCACAGCGACAGCTGGGGAGCCACCAACGCCATTTTAAATAATTAAACACATTAACAAACTCTGTTCTGGAGCTGATCTATGTACTTTGTATCAACTTAACTTCTCATCCTACCTTAACATCTTTATGCCAGTTGGTTTCGGATATTTTTGTTAGACATCAATCACCAATGAATTTATGACCACCCACCTAAAATTGAGTAGGACCCCCTTTTGTCAACAAAACAGGCCTATCCCATTGAGGCATGGGCTCCACTAGACTTCTGAGGGTACGCTGTGGCATCTGGCACCAAGCCATCAGTAGAAGATGTTCCTTGAACCATTTTTGCAGTGTGGCAGGGCGCATTATCCTGCTGAAAGAGACCACTGCCATCGGGGAATACTGTTTCCATGAAGGAGTGGACTTGGTCATCAGCAATGTTTAGGTAGGCGGTACGTGACAAGTAACATCCACATAAATGGCAGGACCCAAGGTTTTGCCTCAGAGCATCACACTGCCTCTGCTGGCTTACGTTCTTCCCATACTGCGTCCTGGTGCCATCTCTTCCCCTAAGTGATGCACACCCACCCAGCCATCCACATGATTCATCAGACCAGGCCACCATCTTCCATTGCTCTGTGGCCCAGTTCTGATGCCCACATGCTCAGTGTAGGCAGACATGGGTCAGCAGGGACACCCTGACCGGTCTGCAGCTACACAGCCCCATACACGACAAACTGCAATGCTCTGTGTAGCTCTTCTATTGGATCGGACTACACAGGCCAACCTTCCCTCCCCACCTCCATCAATGAGCCTTCCCTCCCCAACTCCATCAATGAACCTTCCCTCCCCACCTCCATCAATGAGCCATCCCTGCCCACCTCCATCAATGAGCCTTCCCTCCCCACCTCCATCAATGAGCCTTCCCTCCCCACCTCCATCAATGAGCCTTCCCTCCCCACCTCCATCAATGAGCCTTCCCTCCCTACCTCCATCAGGTGAACAGCCGAAGGGATCCAAGGTCTGAGAACACAGGAGATGCCACCTCAATGGAACTAAAGTACTCCAGTAACACAGGTGAACAGCTGGAGAAATCCCAAGCCTGAGGACACAGTGAGGGCACCCCATTGGAGCTAGAATACTCTGGTAACACAGGTGAACAGCTGGAGAAATCCCAAGCCTGATGACACAGTGGGGGCAAACTACTAGAGCTAGAATACTCCGGTAACATAGGTGACCAGCTGGAGAAATCCCATGTCTGATGACACAGTGGGGCCACCCCACTGGAGTTAGAGTACTCAGGTAACAAAGGTGAACAGCTGGAGAGATCCAAGGTCTCGAACATGGGAGGCCCCCACAGGAACTAGAGCACTGTAGTAACACAGGAGAACAGCCTGAAGTATCCAAGATCTGAGAACACTGGAGGGCCAACCCACTGGAACTAGAGTACACTGGTAGTATGGGTGAACAGCTGAAGGGATTCAGGGCCTCAGGACACAGGAGGGCACCCCACTGGAGCTAGAGCACTCTGGTAACAAAGGTGAACGTTGGAGGTAGCCAAGGTCTGAGAACATGAGGGGCCTCAGGACACAGAGGGGCACCCCACTATGAGTAGGTGCTCCCCAAAAGTAGCTGAGTCCTCCAGAGAAGATTCATGCAATTAGGCTCTGACCTGGCTGCCTGGTTCTGACAGTGGAGCATCTATCACCCGGCTACAGATCCCAGAGACCTCTGCCCCCTCAGGCGTGCTTTGTCTGAGCTGCTGAGGGAGGGAAGCCAATAGACGTCTCCTCCATCTTTGTCTCATTCATCGGCGGCTGTGAGAAGGCGACGAGCAGTAACAACGAACGACCAATCAGAAACATTCTTTCATTCCTCTGACTGCTTCACTTGGATGAAAGGTGAAATCCTGTTGGTATACACTGCTCATTATCCTGCTTTTGTTTCACAGACCAGCTTGTCTCAAATGTGACAAATATATTTCCGAAAGGAAGTTAAAAAAGGAGAAAATTGTAAAAGACAAACAAACTGTCCAGGTTGCCATCGTGTCAGGGACCTTCACGCCTGAGAGTTCAAAGCTAATTAAAGCAAACATTTAGTAAGGACAGATGTGCGCGGTGACATCTGAGTGCGCGCAGGTTGTGATGCGCACATAATTGTGTCGTTTTATATACAGATACAAAGCTGTGCCGAGCTCAGAAGGAAAAAAATAAATAAAATAAAGCTATAAAAAAAAAAGGAAAATCTGAAAATAAGCTCTTTTGAATGTCACTTTGTGGAGATGTGTCAGAACGCGGGGACGCGGCGGCCATGATTCTATGCACAGCCATAGACCAAACAGTCTATTAATCCTCGCAAGGCACTGACCGTTCCTCCCTCGGTTCCGCAAATGCCATTCTGGACCCTTTCCAAGCCTTTTGTAAATGAATAAAAAAATGTTTGTCTGGGACGTGGCCAGCATCGGCGCCGGGCGTTTGGAGAAACTGAAAACAACGACCGATTATTTTACATAATTACAGAGAGGGAAGAATATTCCTTCAATATGTCCTTATGTACATCCTCATCAGCCGGCTCAGCATAGCAGGAGAGTGGCGAGAGGTAAGTACGAACATCTCATCACCGTGCGACTCCACCAAACCAACATGGCGGCCCAACGCAAAATACAACTTCATTTTTTTAGGAGCTGAAGGGAGGCAGGATCCTCGAATAAACAAGTTGGCTTGAAACTTTCATGAGGAACTGAATTTATTCTCTACTAAGAGGAGGAGATTAAAGGGTGATATGATCACCATGTATAATACATAAGGGGGGGTATGATCTCCATGTATAATACATAAGGGGGGATATGATCACCATGTATAATACATAAGGGGGGATATGATCACCATGTATAATACATAAGGGGGGGATATGCTCTCCATGTATAATACATAAGGGGGGATATGATCACCATGTATAATACATAAGGGGGGATATGATCTCCATGTATAATACATAAGGGGGGATATGATCTCCATGTATAATACATAAGGGGGGATATGATCTCCATGTATAATACATAAGGGGGGATATGATCTCCATGTATAATACATAAGGGGGGATATGATCTACATGTATAATACATAAGGGGGAAATGATCACCATGTATAATACATAAGGGGGGATATGATCACCATGTATAATACATAAGGGGGGATATGATCTCCATGTATAATACATAAGGGGGGATATGATCACCATGTATAATACATAAGGGGGATATGATCTCCATATATAATTCATAAGGGGGGATATGATCTCCATGTATAATACATAAGGGGGATATGATCACCATGTATAATACATAAGGGGGGATATGATCACCATGTATAATACATAAGGGGGGATATGATCTCCATGTATAATACATAAGGGGGGATATGATCACCATGTATAATACATAAGGGGGGATATGATCTCCATGTATAATACATAAGGGGGGGATATGATCTCCATGTATAATACATAAGGGGGGGATATGATCTCCATGTATAATACAAAAGGGGGATATGATCACCATGTATAATACATAAGGGGGGATATGATCTCCATGTATAATACATAAGGGGGATATGATCTCCATGTATAATACATAAGGGGGATATGATCTCCATGTATAATACATAAGGGGGATATGATCTCCATGTATAATACATAAGGGGGGATATGATCTCCATGTATAATACATAAGGGGGGATATGATCTCCATGTATAATACATAAGGGGGGATATGGTCTCCATGTATAATACATAAGGCGGGATATGATCTCCATGTATAATACATAAGGGGGGATATGATCTCCATGTATAATACATAAGGGGGGATATGATCTCCATGTATAATACATAAGGGGGGATATGATCTCCATGTATAATACATAAGGGGGGATATGATCTCCATGTATAATACATAAGGGGGGGTATGATCTCCATGTATAATACATAAGGGGGGATATGATCTCCATGTATAATACATAAGGGGGGATATGATCTCCATGTATAATACATAAGGGGGGATATGATCTCCATGTATAATACATAAGGGGGGATATGATCTCCATGTATAATACATAAGGGGGGATATGATCTCCATGTATAATACATAAGGGGGGGATATGATCTCCATGTATAATACATAAGGGGGATATGATCTCCATGTATAATACATAAGGGGGATATGATCTCCATGTATAATACATAAGGGGGATATGATCTCCATGTATAATACATAAGGGGGGATATGATCTCCATGTATAATACATAAGGGGGATATGATCTCCATGTATAATACATAAGGGGGGGATATGATCTCCATGTATAATACATAAGGGGGATATGATCTCCATGTATAATACATAAGGGGGGATATGATCTCCATGTATAATACATAAGGGGGGATATGATCTCCATGTATAATACATAAGGGGGATATGATCTCCATGTATAATACATAAGGGGGGGATATGATCTCCATGTATAATACATAAGGGGGGATATGATCTCCATGTATAATACATAAGGGGGGGATATGATCTCCATGTATAATACATAAGGGGGGGGGATATGATCTCCATGTATAATACATAAGAGATGCGTAGGGGGTGGAACCTAGAGACGGTGCTCAGAGGTGGGTAATGGGTGGAACCAAGGGATGGGTAGGGGGCAGAGACAAAGGACGGTGCTCAGAGGCGGGTAGGGGGCAGAGACAAGGGACGGTGCTCAGAGGTGGGTAAGGGGCAGAGACAAGGGATGGTGCTCAGAGGTGGGTAGGAAGCAGGGACAAGGGACGGTCCTCAGAGGTGGGTAGGGGAAGAGACAAGGGACGGTCCTCAGAGGTGGGTAGGGGGCAGAGACAAGGGACGGTGCTCAGAGGTGGGTAGGGGAAGAGACAAGGGACGGTGCTCAGAGGTGGGTAGGGGGCAGAGACAAGGGACGGTCCTCAGAGGTGGGTAGGGGGCAGAGACAAGGGACGGTGCTCAGAGGTGGGTAGGGGGCAGAGACAAGGGACGGTGCTCAGAGGTGGGTAGGGGACAGAGACAAGGGACGGTGCTCAGAGGTGGGTAGGGGGCAGAGACAAGGGACGGTGCTCAGAGGTGGGTAGGGGGCAGAGACAAGGGACGGTGCTCAGAGGTGGGTAGGGTGCAGAGACAAGGGACGGTCCTCAGAGGTGGGTAGGGGGCAGAGACAAGGGACGGTGCTCAGAGGTGGGTAGGGGGCAGAGACAAGGGACGGTCCTCAGAGGTGGGTAGGGGAAGAGACAAGGGACGGTGCTCAGAGGTGGGTAGGGGGCAGAGACAAGGGATGGTCCTCAGAGGTGGGTAGGGGGCAGAGACAAGGGACGGTGCTCAGAGGTGGGTAGGGGAAGAGACAAGGGACGGTGCTCAGAGGTGGGTAGGGGGCAGAGACAAGGGATGGTCCTCAGAGGTGGGTAGGGGGCAGAGACAAGGGACGGTGCTCAGAGGTGGGTAGGGGAAGAGACAAGGGACGGTGCTCAGAGGTGGGTAGGGGACAGAGACAAGGGACGGTGCTCAGAGGTGGGTAGGGGGCAGAGACAAGGGATGGTCCTCAGAGGTGGGTAGGGGGCAGAGACTAGGGATGGTGCTCAGAGGTGGGTAGGGGGCAGAGACAAGGGATGGTCCTCAGAGGTGGGTAGGGGGCAGAGACAAGGGATGGTGCTCAGAGGTGGGTAGGGGGCAGAGACAAGGGATGGTCCTCAGAGGTGGGTAGGGGGCAGAGACAAGGGATGGTGCTCAGAGGTGGGTAGGGAGCAGAGACAAGGGATGGTCCTCAGAGGTGGGTAGGGGGCAGAGACAAGGGATGGTGCTCAGAGGTGGGTAGGGGGCAGAGACAAGGGATGACTTAAATGACATCCTTCTAATTCTTTGTTGGTTGGATGTTTAAATATAATCTAAATACAAGGACAGTTGTTCCTAAGTAAATAGCTAGAAGTCTGAAGGAAGATACATCATTTATTTAAATTGTTTACATTTAATTGCCGGGCCACGCCTTTCTTTTTTTCTGGGTGGATTATTCTTGTACCTTTCAGCACAACTCAGTTCAGCTTCTTTGATCAGCACTCGATGATGACATTAATTAGGCCACCGGTTGGTGAAATAGTCGACTCCCTTGATGAATTGCTCGCTTAAAATATTTTTGCTTTGCGCGGTGAGGAACAATTTTCCAGGATAAAGTTAATTATGGAAAGCGCTTCTTTATTCACAAGGTATTGCGCCGCTCCCTTTGGTCTCGGGTTTCAGACAACGGCGTTCGCCGATTAATGAGACCTGGAAAGCCGTATTTTATTTTAATACGACATCAGAGAAACATTAGGCTTGTTTTTTACCTCCTCGCCGAGCGCGGATATTAATTCCAGCCATCCCCCCGTTTATGTGATTAGTTTACAGTACTTTCCTGGAAATAGCCGCCATGTTCCTCCGACGGCCAATGCCGCGTCCCTGATCTCCTATTTCTCGGCTGATTATCTCCAGAAAATCTGAACCTTCTAATTATCCGCAAGTCGCCCGCCATTGGCTGAAAAAAGTTACATTTCGCAATCAAGTGACTTGCGCCCTATCAGGCGAGAATTGATAGCAAGGTAATGGAACACAAATCCATCCTGTGACAATTTGGCACCCGCGATCGGCCTTAATAGATTTTAAGTAATTTCTCTATTATGGTTCCATTGTCGGCTGATTTATCCGCCGTCATTAATTAGAAACGGAGTTGCCATGGTTACGGTTAATTGTGTGTTATGAACAGCTTGAGACGTTAACCAATTGCAATCAGCAAATTAGATTTAGAAACTCTCCTGGAATGGGAAACATGTCAGAGGCGGAAGATGGATGCCCGGGCCTTTGTGAGCCTGCATACTTATTGGGTTCCAGCCCGGAGTTATTGATATCGGAGTAATCAACTCCACCGGCTATAACTTACCTGATATGATGGGATGTATCAATATTGTTTGACACTTCATATTGCCAAGTCACCACACTAAGAAATATTCATTAGCGCCATTCATTCTGGAAACGTATCCTTGTCTGGCTCCAGTGTTCAGAGACTTTGTAGACATTCAATATACAGAGGGACATATTATACATATTAATGGGAGAGGCGCAATATGCCGAACCCTACAGAATACCGAGCCTGCGCCCAAAGGAACCCTGAAATGATTCTTAGTTCTAGGGGAACGCTTACTAAAAACATTTCATTGGGGGTCAGTGAGAAGAATGTCCCTTACATTGGGGGTCAGTGAGAAGAATGTCCCTTACATTGGGGGTCAGTGAGAAGAATGTCCCTTACATTGGGGGTCAGTGGGAAGAATGTCCCTTACATTGGGGGTCAGTGGGAAGAATGTCCCTTACATTGGGGGTCAGTGGGAAGAATGTCCCTTACATTGGGGGGTCAGCGGGAAGAATGTCCCTTACATTGGGGGTCAGCAAGAAGAATGTCCCTTACATTGGGGGGTCAGCGGGAAGAATGTCCCTTACATTGGAGGTCAGCGGGAAGAATGTCCCTTACATTGGAGATCAGCGGGAAGAATGCCCCTTACATTGGGGGTCAGTGGGAAGAATGTCCCTTACATTGGAGGTCAGCGGGAAGAATGTCCCTTACATTGGGGGTCAGTGGGAAGAATGTCCCTTACATTGGAGGTCAGTGGGAAGAATGTCCCTTACATTGGGGGTAAGTGGGAAGAATGCCCCTTACATTGGTGATCAGTGGGAAGAATGCCCCTTACATTGGGGGTCAGTGGGAAGAATGTCCCTTACATTGGAGGTCAGCGGGAAGAATGTCCCTTACATTGGGGGTCAGTGGGAAGAATGTCCCTTACATTGGGGATCAGCGGGAAGAATGTCCCTTACATTGGGGGTCAGTGGGAAGAATGTCCCTTACATTGGGGGGTCAGTGGGAAGAATGTCCCTTACATTGGGGGTCAGTGGGAAGAATGCCCCTTACATTGGTGATCAGTGGGAAGAATGTCCCTTACATTGGGGATTAGCGGGAAGCATGTCCCTTACATTGGTGGTCAGTGGGAAGAATGTCCCTTACATTGGAGGTCAGCGAGAAGAATGTCCCTTACATTGGTGGTCAGTGGAAGGAATGTCCCTTACATTGGTGATCAGTGGGAAGAATGTCCCTTACATTGGGGGTCAGTGGGGAGAATGTCCCTTACATTGGAGGTCAGTGGGAAGAATGTCCCTTACATTGGGGGTCAGTGGGAAGAATGTCCCTTACATTGGGGGTCAGTGGGAAGAATGTCCCTTACATTGGGGGTCAGTGGGAAGAATGTCCCTTACATTGGATGTCAGTGGGAAGAATGTCCCTTACATTGGGGGTCAGTGGGAAGAATGTCCCTTACATTGGTGATCAGTGGGAAGAATGTCCCTTACATTGGGGGTCAGTGGGAAGAATGTCCCTTACATTGGGGGTCAGTGGGAAGAATGTCCCTTACATTGGTGATCAGTGGGAAGAATGTCCCTTACATTGGTGATCAGTGGGAAGAATGTCCCTTACATTGGGGGGTCAGTGGGAAGAATGTCCCTTACATTGGGGGTCAGTGGGAAGAATGTCCCTTACATTGGTGATCAGTGAGAAGAATGTCCCTTACATTGGCGGTCAGTGGGAAGAATGTCCCTTACATTGGTGATCAGTGGGAAGAATGTCCCTTACATTGGTGATCAGTGGGAAGAATGTCCCTTACATTGGGGGTCAGTGGGAAGAATGTCCCTTACATTGGGGGGTCAGTGGGAAGAATGATTACCGTACAGATGGCTAAAAAGATCAGTGGTGTCAGTGGGATCTGGTTGAGAACGAGAGCATTTGATACTGTCAGGACTTGAGGGATATAAATATGACATCCACACTTCCTATTATTATTGAGTTTTTCTTTAATTCAATGCATATGTAACTTTTTATGTGAAGTGCTCTCCCGACACCATGTGAATAATTATCTAATACAAGAATGAATGAGAATCCCATAGGAGGGTGTCGCATAAATCCAGTGAATTGATAGAAGTAATAGATGAATGTCTCTCTCACCAGAAGGTGCTGATCCCCGCTTGGGTAATCAAATGTTGTGTGGATTCCCAACTGCAGGCTCTCATACGCTGACTCTCCAAGCTCCCCTTCTAGTATTGGCTCTCCAGAAAACTCAAATAAAACAAATTGTCATAGAATTGCTCGAAGTATAATATTGATTAAGAACCGTGGATCAAATGGGGAATAAAAATGCACTCACATATTAACCACTTCCCGTCCGGCCCATGTACATAAATGGCCAGACGGGAGCAGTGCAGGAGCTGGTGTCCATTTATAAACGTCCTCCCGCTTCACTGCTTGTGCGCGCTCCCTGGGATCCGGTGCCTGATGTGTCTGAACACAGATCGCTGTACGGGACCTGTGTGTGATGTCCCGATTATGTGATCAATGATTGGCCAATCAGTGATCACATGCAGAGTAGTAAGCAAGATGTCACTTCCTGACATCATTGCTTACTACTTGTGAAATCTGTGAATGATAACAGAGATCACATGGTACAGGGCCATTCACAACAGCCTTGTACCATGTGACAAGCTGTGACCAATCACAGCTCTCACAGTATTTCTCATTGGCTGCAAGAATGCAGCCAGAGAGAAGGAGAAATGATTCCTCTTACAGCCTTTATGGGTGTAAAAGCAATCAGTGTAGAAAGAGAAAAAAAATCTTCATCACCCCCACAAGTAGTACAGTGTCACCATGGTGACACCACACTGCTAGGGTGACAGTATGTTAAATAATAATAATATAAAAAAAAAAATGTAAAAACAATGTTTTTAATTATAATTGTTGGTTATAAACTAATTTTGGGTTATATATTTTTTTTTTTACTAAAAAGATAACTGAATACATTTTTGGCCAAGATTTATGAAGAAAGATTATTTATTTGCAACATTTTATAAGAAAAACACTTTTTTAAAAACATTTTTGGACTATTTTTTTTATATAGGAAAAAAATCAAAATCCCAGCAGTGAATAAATACCACCAAAATAAAGTTTTATCTGTCTCAAAAAAATTCATATGGGTACAGTGTTGCATGACTGTGCAATTGCCATTCAAAGTGTGACAGCGCTGAAAGCTGAAATTGGCCTGGGCAGGAGGGGGGGACAGTGTCCGGACTTGAAGTGGTTAACCCCTTGGTGCCGGCGCCTCCCGGCCCTTTAAGGGTTTCAGAAGCCGGGAGGCGGGGCGGGGTTTAGGGTCATGTGTCTGCTGTGACACGCCATCACGGCAGTCACATGATCGGGAAAGGTCCCAATCGAAAAAGGAGATCGGGACCTTTCCGTGAGTACCGGAAATGTGTCCTGGGAGTGTGCAGGGCGCGCGCTCTCAGCACATTTGTTTTTTTTTAATAGAATGCAAATGTGCGGCTGCGCGGCGTCTAGGCCCGTATGCCGGGAGGCGGCACATTTGCGTTTGGCCGGCGCCAAGAGGTTAAAGTGTCTGTATCCCGGCACCAGTCTGTGCAGCCAATATACAGTATATGCATCAATCTCGCTGTGCAAAGCCTGCATGCGCTCCAAGCCTCACGTTAGCGGGCCGGACGTGACGTCACGTGGGACCCTGAAGTGACGGGATCACGCTTCTACGTATGTTTCACTTGGCGTCTTTTTTTATTTATGTAACTTTTTTTGTAAAACGATTTCCTTTTGAAGGCTGCAACATAAAGAATATAAAATCCAGACTTTCCAGTTTGTAGCAATATAAAAAATAAAATATAAAAAAGCCACAACAAAGGTCACTTGACAATAATCATCTGTAATAAAGCGGTCATCACTTGGACACCATTAACTTCAGCCAATCGAACATCTTCGGCAGGAACCTCGGACAGGTCGCCGTGTAAATTGCAGCACTTTAGTCTGTGAAGACGATTTACATTCTTCTTCTTTTGTTTCTGAACATCTAATTAATTAAAAGGCTAAAAGACTGCGGCATGGAGCAAGCACCCGGGGCTGTGGAGTGACGCGCTATTCGCAGTGCCTGGGGGCTGCGGAAGTGCAATCCGTCTCCGATCGGTGCTGCTACTGAGCTCCCCGGTTCTGCCGGGAACGGTGGAGGCAGATGTATGCGGCGTCGTTGGAGAACCTTTGTGGGCTCCATAAATGTAAAACCGGTGCAGTTGGCAGAGAAGCAGCCAATGAGGTCTTTACAGGATATTTATTGTGTTGTCAGCAAATACGGAATGGCTAATTATCTGATAATGTCACATTATTTCAGCTTTTGTGGCACTTGCTCAGATTTTCACACATGGTGGCTGGCTTTTGGACAGAGCAAGCAGATTGGCCATGGGCTTTATTGCCTTAAAAACACCCACCAAGAAACACGGGACTCATGAGGACAGAAATGACTTCACAAGACGGAACATCCAGAGAAAATATCGCTTTATTATATTATTCAAACAAGGAAATGAGAACTAATCAACCCTCATAAAGTTCTATAGTAGATACCAGTGGCGGACTGACCATTTGGAAACTCGGGCACTGCCCAAGGGCCCGGGGTCAGTAGGGGGCCCCATGAGATGCCCCTGGTACCATTTTCATAGGCTTTTTTGAGTTTGGGCAAGGACATGGGGCCCCATGATCCCCTATTGCCCGGGGGGCCCCATGAGTTGTCAGTCCGCCCCTGGTAGATACACTATATTCTCAGACATATTGTCTTCGCCCTCCAAATCATGTGATTCAGCACTTTCTGACCCTCATTTCCTCTATTAGATCCCCACTCTCTGATCCTCATTTCCTCTATTAGGTCCCCACTCTCTGATCCTCATTTCCTCTATTAGGTCCCCACTCTCTGATCCTCATTTCCTCTATTAGGTCCCCACTCTCTGACCCTCATTTCCTCTATTAGGTCCCCACTCTCTAATCCTCATTTCCTCTATTAGGTCCCCAGTCTCTGACCCTTATTTCTTCTATTAGGTTCCCACTCTCTGACCCTCATGTCCTCTATTAGGTCCCCACTCTCTGACCCTCATTTTCTCTATTAGGTCCTCACTCTCTGACCATCATTTCCTCTATTAGGTCCCCACTCTCTGATCATCATTTCCTCTATTAGGTCCCCACTCTCTGACCCTCATTTCCACTATTAGGTCCCCACTCTCTGATCCTAATTTCCTCTATTAGGTCGCCACTCTCTGACCCTCATTTCCTCTATTAGATCCCCACTCTCTGATCCTCATTTCCTCTATTAGGTCCCCACTCTCTGATCCTCATTTCCTCTATTAGGTCCCCACTCTCTGATCCTCATTTCCTCTATTAGGTCCCCACTCTCTGACCCTCATTTCCTCTATTAGGTCCCCACTCTCTAATCCTCATTTCCTCTATTAGGTCCCCACTCTCTGACCCTCATTTCCACTATTAGGTCCCCACTCTCTGACCCTCATTTCCACTATTAGGTCCCCACTCTCTGATCCTAATTTCCTCTATTAGGTCACCACTCTCTGACCCTCATTTCCTCTATTAGGCCCCCACTCTCTGACCATCATTTCCTCTATTAGGTCCCCACTCTCTGACCCTCATTTCCTCTATTAGGCCCCCACTCTCTGACCCTCATTTCCTCTATTAGGCCCCCACTCTCTGACCATCATTTCCTCTATTAGGCCCCCACTCTCTGACCATCATTTCCTCTATTAGGTCCCCACTCTCTGACCCTCATTTCCTCTATTAGGACCCCACTCTCTGACCATCATTTCCTCTATTAGGTCCCCACTCTCTGACCATCATTTCCTCTGTTAGGTCCCCACTCTCTGACCCTCATTTCCTCTATTAGGACCCCACTCTCTGACCCTCATTTTCTGTATTAGGTCCCCACTCTCTGACCCTCATTTCCTCTATTAGGCCCCCACTCTCTGACCCTCATTTCCTCTATTAGGACCCCACTCTCTGACCCTCATTTCCTCTATTAGGCCCCCACTCTCTGACCCTCATTTCCTCTATTAGGACCCCACTCTCTGACCCTCATTTCCTCTATTAGGCCCCCACTCTCTGACCCTCATTTCCTCTATTAGGCCCCCACTCTCTGACCCTCATTTCCTCTGTTAGGCCCCCACTCTCTGACCCTCATTTCCTCTATTAGGCCCCCACTCTCTGACCCTCCTTTCCTCTATTAAGCCCACACTGGGAGTGTCAGAGGCTTTCCACCCCTCCACAGCCCCCAGCTTGAATCCCCTCTAATGCCCCTAGATGCCAGGGCTATGGCAAGAATGAGGAGCCTTGTGTACCCCCCCAACCCCCATTTGCACATGAGCATTTTCAGGCACTTCTGAAGTGTCTCTCGTGTGTCTTCAGGCTTCAGGCATTTTTCTTGTAAATCACTTTTTATTGTGAAAAAGAACAAACGGCGAGGATCGGAAGACGTCAGCGAGGAATCGAACGGTTAATCTGTGCAGACATCTACACAACGGAGGATTCCATAATGTAATGCGCTGGAAGAAAAGACGTCTCTCCCCGAAATGTGACATTTTTCACTGAAATGAGTAAAGAGGGAGAAAAAGAGAGAGAATAATAAATAGGGGGGATGGGAGGAGTAAGGAGGGTCTCGGGGAGGTGGGGGACCAGGAAGGAAGGGTTCCCGGGCTGTGAAGGATCATGAATAGGGATTCAGTAATATTCCGTATGTAATGTTCAGGCTCAGAATATTGAGTACAATAAAATAAACATTCCACAGTAAACTATTTACTTGTCCCAGCACTTGCACTTTACAAGTTTTCCATGCTGCTGTCTCAGGGCTGCTTCCCTGAACATCCAGCCTTCACAGGAAAGAGTTGAGAGAGGACGGTGCAGTCTGGAGTCAGCCTGTTGGCTTGGAGAAAGGAGTGGGAGGAGCAGGGGAGTGGCTTGCCACCCTAGGCTATGGGACTGTGCGTTTCTATTGATGCACACATTGTAGGGAGACATAACTATCTTCCCTGTATACAAGGGTGGCTCCATAGGACGCTTCAAGAAAAAGGAGTGGGAGGAGCAGGGGAGTGCCTTGTCATCCTAGGCTATGGGGCTGTGTGCTTCCATTGATGCACACAGTGTGGGAAGACACAACTCTCCTCCCTGTATACAAGGGTGGCTCCATAGGACGCTTCAAGAAAAAGGAGTGGGAGGAGCAGGGGAGTGCCTTGCCACCCTAGGCTATGGGGCTGTGTGTTTCTGTTGATGCACACAGTGTAGAGAGACACAACTCTCTTCTCTGTATACAAGGGTGGCTCCATAGGACGCTTCAAGAGAAAGATAGCTATGGGCTGAGATGGCCTTCACAGAGCCTTAGAGTACTGGCCTCTCCCTTGCCCTGGCCCCTGTCCTGTCCCCTGGCCTCCTTGCGGTGGGAACCTAGAGAAGAGTGTCCTCCTGTTCCTGTGCAGCATTTTGGAGCATCCGATACCCTAGCCCCTCTCCTGTTTAAAGTTCTTTAAGCAATAAATAGGCACTGCCCCCCTCCTCTCCCAATGCCCCGCCCACCATAACCCCCCCCCCCGCACTGCACTCCCTCAGCCCTGTCACTACTGAGGAAGTCGCCAAAGTCCTCTCAAAAGCCCACCTCACTACCTGCCCCCTGGACCCTATCCCCTCTCAACTCCTCCGGTCACCCCCCTCTTCCCTCATCCGCTCCCTCACCCACATCTTCAATCTCTCCCTCTCTACTGGCGTATTCCCCTCCCCCCTAAAGCACGCGCATATCACCCCCATCCTCAAAAAGCCCTCCCTGGATCCCGTGGACCCCAACAACCTCAGACCCATCTCCCTGCTGCCACTCACCTCCAAGCTCCTTGAACGCATAGTCTACGATCGCCTAAGCGCCCACCTTACAGACAATAACCTCCTTGACCCTCTACAGTCCGGCTTCCGTCCCCTACACTCCACTGAAACTGCCCTCCTCAAAATCACTAACGCCCTACTCAACGCCAAAGCCAAGGGCGACTACTCTGTCCTCCTTCTCCTGGACCTCTCTGCGGCCTTCGACACAGTTGACCACCCCCTCCTCCTTAATAAACTACTCTCCCTTGGCATCGGAGATACTGCTCTCTCCTGGTTCTCATCCTACCTATCCCGACGCTCCTTCAGTGTCACCTACAATGGTGCCACCTCCCCCTCCCTCCCCCTCTCTGTTGGGCTCCCCCAAGGCTCTGTCCTTGGACCCCTTCTCTTCTCCATCTACACCTCCTCCCTGGGCAAACTCATACAATCTCACGGCTTCAACTATCACCTCTATGCTGACGACACCCAAATCTACCTCTCCACCCCCCTCCTCACCCCCACTATCTCCACCCGCATCACTCACCTCCTAAATGACATCTCAGACTGGATGTCGCTACATTTCCTCAAGCTCAACCTCTCCAAAACCGAGCTCCTCATCTTTCCCCCTGCCAACACCCCCCCCCCCCCATCCTATCCATCATCACCAACAACTCCACTATCACTCCCGCCCCGCAAGCCAAAGTCCTTGGCGTCATTCTTGACGCGAACCTCTCCCTCCAACCTCATGTCAAATCACTCACAAACACATGCAGGCTCCATCTCCGCAACATTGCCAAGATACGCTCCTTCCTCACCCCAGACACCACCAAACTTCTAGTACACTCCCTCATCATCTCACGCCTTGACTACTGCAACTCCCTCCTCACTGGCCTACCCAAGTGCAGGCTCTCCCCGCTCCAGACCATCCTGAACTCAGCTGCCAGACTCATCCACCTCACCACCCGCTCCACCTCTGCCACCCCCCTCTGCCTCTCCCTCCACTGGCTCCCGATTGCCCAACGCATCAAATTTAAACTCCTAACCCTGACCTACAAAGCCGTTCACAACACTGCCCCTGACTACCTCACCAACCTGATCACCAAGTACCACCCTACCCGTACCCTTCGCTCCTCACAGGACCTCCTTCTATCCTGCTCCCTGGTCTCCTCCTCCCATGCACGACTGCAGGACTTCTCCAGGTCCTCCCCCATCCTCTGGAACTCACTGCCCCAATCCATCAGACTGTCGCCTTCCCTATTCACATTCAGGCGCTCCCTCAAAACCCATCTCTTCAGGGAAGCCTACCCCACCCTCACCTAACGGCCATCCTCCCTCATTCCTCCCACCCCTCATTCCCCTCAGCCACTTCCTACTGTACCTTTACCCCCTCCCTCCTAGATTGTAAGCTCGTAAGAGTAGGGCCCTCTTACCCCTCGTACGTTGTTTGTTGTTGTTGTACTGTGCCATGTATTGTCCCCCCTATTGTACAGCGCTGAGCAAACCCTTTGGCGCTATATAAACTCCATGTAATAATAATAATAATAATAATAATAATAATAAATATCAAAAAGACATCCCCTATGTAGCACTATCCCTTTAAGGGCCACTGGATTTGTTTTAGGTCCCCCCTAAGCTCTGCAGGCCAGGCCAAGCAGCAGACATTTTCCACACTTTTATACTCCGTAAACAGTCCTTGAGCTGTTTTTTAGTTGTTTTTATTAAGGGGTTAAAAACTTGGATGGGGTCTAGGGGTATATGGGATGCCCAAGGAACTGAAAACTGGAGGACGAAAAAATGTGGAATAGCAACAGTCTGTGTTAAGTCCCCTTGATGTTCCTCCTCCGATCCCAGATGAATCCTCTTCTTCATCCAGCTGCATTGAGGGTATCCCTAGGCAAGGGGGCCCAAGAGTTTACAATGAAGTAGTCCTGGATGTGAACCAATTGGGTCTTGCACCTGACCTCCCTCTCCCTTTATCTGGCCCAGGGGGTGTAGGACTACACGCACTGTCCTGTCCAGTCCTATCAGTGTGGTTGGTTGGCAGCTGCTTTCAGGCCTTACGCTGGGCTGGCTCCTTCCTTGCTGTCCAGGATGTCCTCCCTAAGAGACGGTGGAACAGTAAAGATCCTCCTGTCCAGCAACCAGTTTATAGGTAGCAGGGGCAGACTGACCACTCGGGCACTGCCTAGGGGCCGGGGTCAGTAGGGGGCCCCATGAGATGCCCCTAACACCTTTCATAGGCTTTTTTGGGTGTGGTTTGAGTGTTGGTGAGGACAGGGGCCCCACGATTTCCTATTGCCCGGGGACCCCATGAGTTGTCAGTCTGCTTCTGGTAGGTAGGTTCCCCTCCCAGGCTCCTCACTCCAGCCTTCCTATCAATCCATCTTCCACCCAACTCTGCACACCACTCCCCAAGCTCTGTCATATTTAAGGGTTGTCCTTGGTCCCCAAGCTCGTCCTCCTGCCAGGGGATTGGCCAAGGTTCCGCAAACATGTAGATCTTCCCTCCTCCACCCATCTACCTCAAAGTACTCAAAGTTTCCATAAGGGTGGGAGGGCTCCAGAAGCCCTGACCTGTAGAGTCTCCCAGCCTGTCCTGAGGTGAACTCACTGTACCTCACTCCCAGGCCGACTCATCCCAGGCTGCTACTCAGCCCCTGTCTAAAGAAAACAATAAAGCCTATGTAGCTTACCTAGAGGACGGTACATCTATGTAGCTTACCTAGAGGACGGTACATCTAGATTGAGCTATTGAAGCTGGTGTGCATGTGGTGGTGGGTCATCTCTGTAGAAGGAAAGAACCATCTATTACCAGCGACCCCTTCAGAGGTAGTGCTACACGTGAGACTACCAACCAAAGAGGATGGCTCAAAATTTGAAAAAAAAAAACCCCAGGCTGATACAGAACGGGGCGCTACAAGAAGTGTTGAATGCATATTTTTGTCCCTCTGTAGATCCAGCCACATATGTGTTCTGTGGGGACAGGTTCTCTTGTATTTCCTCATTTGTAGACATGACCCTCATTCATCTGCTCTGGTCTTCACATTTTGGCTGATAACCCTCATTTCCCGCTCATCAGTCTCTCCGTTTATTTCCTCTAGGTGGACGCGGAGTCACAGTTGGGCCAATCCTGAGCTCGGCTGCCTCTGACATTTTCTGTGACAATGAGAATGGACCCAACTTCCTCTTCCAGAACAAAGGCGATGGCACCTTCGTAGACATGGCCGCCAGTGTGGGTAAGAACATTCCGTGTTTGTTTTTCTCGGGGCTTTTCTTCAGCGGGAATGTGGGGGCACCTCCAGAACTGAATGTATGTAATGACAAGGGGTGCTGGAGTGTGCTGGAAGGTCTATTGATGCTGATAGCTGGGGGATCTATTGTCAGTGGAAGGGATCTATGTTTGCATGGTGGTCAATTGTTGTTGGACAGGGATCTGTTAGTGCTGGAGATGGATCTATTGTTGCCAAAAGGCATCTAATTTTGAGGGAGTGGTCTATTGTTGCTTGCTGATGGGAGATATATTGTTGCTGCTGGGGGACAATTGTTGCTGGGATTGTATTTTACTGTGGCGGTCCATTGTTGCCAGGGGATCTATTGTTGCTGCAGGGGTCTATGATGCTGGGGTTGTGTTTTATTGTGGGGTCCATTGTTTCTGGGGGATCTATTGTTGCTGCTGGGGTCTTTGTTGCTGGGGTTGTATTTTATTGTGGGGTCCATTGTTGCTTGGGGAATCTATTGTTGTTTGGGGGGGGCCTTTTGTCGCTGGCTGCAGAGGATCTATTTAACTGCTTTTCTTGTTATCATTAACAAATTTCATACCAAATTATACTTGGCTCTGTATTCTCTATAATGAACAATACTGGGAGGTGGGTAGTGGGTGGAACCAAAGAACGGTGCTTGGAGGTGGGTAGGAGGCAGGGACAGACTGACCATTCGAGCACTCGGGCACTGACCGAGGGCCCGGGGTCAGTAGGGGGCCCCATGAAATGCCCCTGGTACACTTTTTTTTTTTTTTTTTTCTTTTCTTTTCGGCTTTTTTGGGTGTTCTTAGAGTGTGGGCAAGGACACGGGCCCCATGATCCCCTATTGCCTGGGGGTTGTCAGTCCGCTCCTGGTAGGGGGTTGAACCAAATGACGGTGCTTGGAGGTGAGTAGGGTTTTGGAATCAAAAGGACAGTGCTTGGAGGTGGGTAGGAGTTGGTACCAAAGAACAGTGCTTGGAGTTGAGTAGGGGGTGGAACCAAATGATGGAGCTTGGAGGTATGTAGGGGGTGGAACCAAAGGATGGTGCTTGGAGGTGGGTAGGAGTTGGAACCAAAGGATGGTGTTTGGAAGTAGGTAGAGGGGGGAACCAAAGGACGGTGCTTGGAGATGGGCAGGGGGTGGAACCAAAGGACTGTGTTTGGAGGTGGTTGGGGAGTGGAACCAATGGATGGTGCTTGGAGGTGGGTAGGAATTGGAACCGAAGGATGGTGCTTGAAAGTAGGTAGAGGAGGGAACCAAAGGACGGTGCTTGGGGATGGGCAGGGGGTGGAACCAAAGGACGGTTCTTGGAGATGGGCAGGGGGTGGAACCAAAGGACGATGTTTTGAGGTGGTTAGTGGGTGAAATGAAAGGCCGGTACTTGGAGGTGTGTACGAGTTGGAACCAAAGGATGGTGCTTGGAAGTAGGTAGATGGGGGAACCAAAGGATGGTGCTTAGAGGTGGGCAGGGGGTGTAACCAAACAACAGTGCTTGGAGGCAAGTAGGGGATGGAATCAAGGGGTGACTCAGGAGGGGGGGATTCCTGCACCTATTCTCTCCCTGGTTTTCCTCATCCTTTTCCGTAGAGGTTTAATTTCTGTATCACCCAACAGATCTCTCAATTGTTTATATGTTGTTTTTATTTGATGGGTCTGTGATGGGAATTTACACGGAGAGGTTAATTAATCGTTACATGGGCGTTGTGGCGCACACACGTGTATCTCAGCATGAGAGATGTTTAACTCAATCCAGACCTCACCCTGATGGTCTCATGAACGCAGATTAATGTTCTGTGGGAGGGAAAACCTCCGATAAGATTTCTCTTTTTTTACCGAAGAAATGATAACATGAAGTAGCCGAGATTCTCCGAGACGCAGCGGTGTCACGTTTTGTTCCATCGATCGCCTTTCTTATAGCTGCGAATCGTATCTGATCCTTAGTAGCCACACGCAGTGTCTGTACATCAGAAATAAACACGGATGTGGAAAGACGCAGATTCGTATTTTGAGGACACATACATTTGTGTTATACTCTAGACAGATATACATGTAGCACTGCCCCCGTAGGAGCCGCTGAATAGAACGGGTCCCCTGTTCTTTTTGTCAATCTCCTCTGACAAGCTTAGTAGTAACCCCCAGCTCTGTGGATCCCCCACTCAATAGTAACCCCCAGCTCTGTGGATCCTCTGGTTTGCTGATCCTCCTCTCTCTCTGGTCCCCGCTCACCTCCCACTGAATTGCTCCCACACTGTACACCACGTGTGACATTGCTACTTCCTCCTGCTCCGGTCCCCCAGCTCTGCTGATCCTCTGCTGTTCAGTCCTCTCTCTCAGGTCCCCACTCACCTTCCACTATAGCATTGCCATGTTGCACACAATGTCTGCTGTCTGCTCCGCTCCAGTCTGGACCCCACTCACCTTCTTGCTGCTCCCACACTGCACACCATATGTGACTTTGCTAGTTTCTCCTGCTCCGGTTCCCCAGCTCTGCTGATCCTCTGCTACTCAGTCCTATCTCTCCGGTCCCCACTCACCTTCCCCTATAGCGTTGTCATGTTGCTCACCACATGTGTAGTCTGCTAGTTGCTCCAGTAAGGACAACGCTCACCTTCTTGCTGCTCCCACGCTGCATGCCACATGCGACTTTGCTAGTTTCTCATGCTCCGGTCCCCCAGCTCTGCTGATCCTCTGCTGTTCAGCTCTCTCTCTTTGGTCCTCACTCACCTTCCTCTATAGCGTTGCCATGTTGCACACCACGTGTGTTGTCTGCTAGTTGCTCCGCTCCAGTAGGGACCCCGCTCGCCTTTCTGCTACTCCCACGCTGCACACCATGTGTGACATTGCTAGTTTCTCCTGCTCCGGTCCCCCAGCTTTACTGATCCTCAGCTTCTCAGTCCTCTCTCTCCGGTCCCCGCTCACCTTCCGCTATAGAGTTGCCATGTTGCACACCACGTGTGCTGTCTGCTAGTTGCTCCGCTCCAGTAAGGACCCCGCTCACCTTCCTGCTGCTCCCACGCTGCACACCACATGTGACGTCTGCACCAGACATTCCCAGAATATATACACATGAACCAGAAGACAACTGCTGATGACGACTTTCCAGTTAGCTTGTTGGTTTCCCAGTGCATCCTGGGATATCTCATAACTGCAATACCTCCAAAACGAAGTGAAGCTAAAGCTGAATAAAAGCCTCTCAAAAGCTGCAGGTGCCGTCATAGTCAGTCAGGTGTCATAGAGTTTTCTGGAGGCTTTAGAGATGCTTTGAAGCAACAATAAAGCAACATTGGGTTTAATTTGAGCCCTTAAGCTACCAAACACAGGAATTCTACTGCCGGAGTGCATTAATGGAGGGTGTGCTAGGCCTAGACTGACTGGTGTGCACTGTCCATGGGAAAGAAAATGGTAGTAATGAAAAAGGAAAGAAAAGGGGTGTATAAGGTGATTCATTAGGAGGGGTAGCCCTTTGAATTGTTCTTCTGCCGGATATTGTTGGGGCCCTTTAAGAAGCGTTGGTGCACTTGTTTGCAGTCCTAATAAACAAGCATACAGTACAGGGTGGTAGAGATGCAACAGATACGGTACAGATGCAGTATCCAAAGGGGAGGGGTGTTTAAGTGCAGAATGTGTGAGCTGCAGGTGCTGTGTGGTATGCTCAGTGTCCTGCCTCAGATAGCTCAGTACCTTCTAACAATGCATATGCTGGATAAATAACAAAAAAAAATGCAGCGCCGGATAGTGGGAAAAACAATCAATTGATACAAAAGTCCGTGCTTTCCCACATGGAAGAAAAATATATTTTAAATATATTTTTAAAATATTCTTCCCAAATATATTGACCTATATTTGAAATGCTACAATTTTGGCCGTATTCAGTATATTTAAAAATATATTTCATTTTATATATACTGTGTGTGTATGTATGTATGTATGTATGTGTATATGTATGTGTGTGTGTGTGTATATATATATATATATATATATATATATATATACAGTGGGGATCGAAAGTTTGGGCACCCCAGCTAAAAAGTTGTATTAATGTGCATAAAGAAGCCAAGGAAAGATGGAAATATCTCCAAAAAGCATCAAATTACAGATTAGACATTCTTATAATATGTCAACAAAAGTTAGATTTTATTTCCATCATTTACACTTTCAAAATAACAGAAAACAAAAAAATGGCGTCTGCAAAAGTTTGGGCACCCTGCAGAATTTATAGCATGCACTGCCCCCTTTGCCAAGCTGAGACCTGCCAATGTCATGGATTGTTCTCAATCATCGTTTGGGAAGACCAGGTGATGTCAATCTCAAAGGGTTTAAATGCCCAGACTCATCTGACCTTGCCCCAACAATCAGCACCATGGGTTCTTCTAAGCAGTTGTCTAGAAAACTGAAACTGAAAATAGTTGACGCTCACAAAGCTGGAGAAGGCTATAAGATGATAGCAAAGCGTTTTCAGATGTCAATATCCTCTGTTCGGAATGTAATTAAGAAATGGCAGTCATCAGGAACAGTGGAAGTTAAAGCAAGATCTGGAAGACCAAGAAAAATATCAGACAGAACAGCTCGCAGAATTGTGAGAAAAACAATTCAAAACCCACGTTTGACTGCACGATCCCTCCAGAAAGATCTGGCAGACACTGGAGTTGTGGTCACTATTCCACTACAAAGAGATACTTGTACAAATATGGTCTTCATGGAAGAGTCATCAGAAGAAAACCTCTTCTACGTCCTCACCACAAAAATCATCGTTTGAACTTTGCAAATGAACATATAGACAAGCCTGATGCATTTTGGAAACAAGTTCTGTGGACCGATGAGGGTAAAATTGAACTTTTTGGCTGGAATGAGCAAAGGTACGTTTGGAGAAGAAGGGGCACAGAATTTAATGAAAAGAACCTCTGTCCAACTGTTAAGCATGGGGTTGGATCAATCATGCTTTGGGGATGTGTTGCAGCCAGTGGCACAGGAAACATCTCATGAGTAGAAGGAAAAATGGATTCAATAAAATTTCAGCAAATTTTGGATGGTAACTTGATGCCATCTGTGAAAAAGCTGAAGTTAAAGAGAGGATGGCTTCTAGAAATGGATAATGATCCTAAACACACCTCGAAATCCACGGGGGATCACATCAAGAGGCGTAAACTGAAGGTTTTGCCATGGCCTTCACAATCTCCTGACCTCAACATAATTGAAAATCTATGGATAGACCTTAAAAGAGCCGTGCGTGACAGACAGCCCAGAAATCTCAAAGAACTGGAAGACTTTTGTAAGGAAGAATGGGCAAAGATACCTCAAACAAGAATTGAAAGACTCTTGGCTGGCTACAAAAAGCGTTTACAAGCTGTGATACTTGCCAAAGGGGGCAGTACAAGATATTAACTCTGCAGGGTGCCCAAACTTTTGCAGACGCCATTTTTTTGTTTTCTGTTATTTTGAAAGTGTAAATGATGGAAATAAAATCTAACTTTTGTTGACATATTATAAGAATGTCTAATCTGTAATTTGATGCCTTTTGGAGATTTTTCCATCTTTCCTTGGCTTCTTTATGCACATTAATACAACTTTTTAGCTGGGGGGCCCAAACTTTCGATCCCCACTGTATACTTATATACTTACTGCATTTCGAAATGTGCTTTTTATATATTACAGAATATATAAAAAATATTTTTTAAAATATATTTTTTAAAAATATATGCTTCAGATTTTTTTTAACATATGAAATAGTAATTTTAACATATATATTTTTACATATACTTTGTAAATACATTCCAAAAATGTAGATTAAATGTATATTTAAAGACACACAGTTTATTTGAAAATGTATTGTTAAACATTTTTCATATATTTTGTAATAAAAACGCATTTCAAAATGCAGTGTGTGTGTGTGTGTATATATGTATATATGTATGTATGTATGTATATATATATATATATATATATATATATATATATATATATATATATATATATATATATATAATTTTTTTTTTTTTTTAATACATTAAATATGGCCACAATTGTAGCATTTCAAATATAGGTCAATATATTTAGGAAGAATATTTTTTAAATAGATTTCAAATATATTTTTCTTCCGTGTGGGAAGCCACTTCTGTACATTTATTGAATACATTTTGGCTAAAATTTATAAAGAATTTTTTTTTTTTTTTTTGTTTCTTTTTTTGGTTTTTATTGGATATGTTTTATAGCAGAAAAAAGAAAATATTGGGGGGGTTTTTTTTCAAAATGTTGGGTCTTCTTTTTTTTTTATGTTGCAAAAAAATAAAATACCCAGTGGTGACTAAATACCACCAAAAGAAAGCTCTATTTGTGTGAACAAAAATGATATCAATTTTGTTTGGGTACAGCGTTGCATGACCGGGCAATTACCAGTTAAAGGAGTGTAAAATCTGGTTAATAAATTGACATAGGTCCAGGGGCGGACTGGCCATTCAGACACTCGGGCACTGCCCGAGGGCCCGAGGTCAGTAGAGGGCCCCATGAGATGCCCCTGGTACCTTTCATAGGCTTTTTTGGGCGAGGACAGAGGGGCCCCATGATCCCCTATTGTCCGGGGGCTCCATGAGTTGTCAGTCCGCCCCTGCATAGGTCGTTGAAGTTTCACATGTTGGTAGAGTGACTCTTTTTTGTATGTAAAGGTGCTGTTTGTCTCCATCACAATACACAATACATTTGCACCATCATGGAACCCGACTCTCGAATCCTCTTTGAGAATATTCACTGCACTGTTGTACCCACTTTGTCACAACCACCTTCACTTCATTTTTGTCATCGAATTGTTGTCCCCAAAGACTGCCCTTTATTAGACCAAACAAGTGGAATTCGGAGGGCGCTATACCTGTACTATACGGTGGATGGGGGAACCACTGACCATCCCGATTTGCCGATCTCCTGATTTGTTGCCAATATGTGTGTGGTTGCACGTTGTCATGGTGACTGCGGATGGTTTTCAGTCCCTTCCTGCTAATGACTTCTTGAAGCTTCTCAAGTATCTCAATGTTCTACTTGCTGGTCGCAGGTACGACCACTTTCCAGAAAATCAAGGAGAACGACCCCATTGTCATCCCAAAAAAAACAGCCACCGAGGCCTTCTGTGCTGATCATTGGCCCTTGAACCTCTTGGGGAAGAGATGTGGTGCCATCCCATGGACTGATTCCTCAGTTCCAGATCATAAATGTAGTGCTACCTTCTCGAGGGCCACTTGGGGCCCCCCTTTAGTTTTGCAAGGCCAGGCAGCACACAGTTTCCAAGTCAGTAATACAGTCCTTGAGCTTTTTTTTAGTTGTTTTTATTAGTCACTCCAGAGGATTCCCTCCCCCCCCCCTCCCCCTTCCTAACCAGGCCACTTTTTTGATACGGCACTGTGTTACTTTAACTGACAATTAACATGCAATGCTGCACCCAAATGAAATTTACATCCTAAAGTCCCTTTGGTGTACCTCCTCAGACCCCAGATGAATCCTTCCTAAACTTGGCTGCACTGAGGGTATCCCTAGGCAAGGGATTCCAAGATCTAGCAATGAAGTACGGTAGTCCTGGATGAGAACTAGTTGATTCCGACACCTGACCACCCTCTCCCTTTATCTGGCCCTGGGGGTGGAGAAGTACTCACACTGCCCTGTCTCCAGCGTGGTGGGTTGGTGGCTGCCTCCAGGCTTTTGGCTGGGCTGGCTCCTTCCGTGCTGCTCAGGATGACCTCCCTAGGAGACCTTGGGCAGTTGATATGCTTCTTTCCAGCATCCTGCCTGAAGGTAGCCTCCCATCTCTGGACCTCCTCCCAGGCTCCACACTCCAGCCTTCTCTCAGTCAATCTTCTACCCGACTCCCCTTCTGCCCAGGCTCTGTCACATTTAACAGTCGTCCTTGGTCACCATGCCCAGCCTCCTGCCTGGGGACTGGCCAAGGTCCCTTAAACATGCAAATCTGGGCCTCCTCCCCCCTTCTTCCAAAAAGTTCCAGCAGTTTCTGGAAGGGTGGGAGGGCTCAAGAAGCCCTGACCTGTAGAGCCTCCCAGCCTATTTTGAGGTGACCTTTCTACCTCACTCCCAAGCTGACTCATCCCAGGCTTCTAGCAAGCCTATAACTAACAAAAATCCTATCTAGCTAAACTAGAGGGCACTCAAAAAAGATTCACCAACATTTCATCCTCTGTCACCAAACTGACCAGAAATGGGTCTTTATTGGCTGCAAATGCTTCCAGCAGATAAGAGCAGACTTCCACCCATCACTGCTTCAAACCTGGTGTCCTCCGGTGAAGTACCCACTTTCCCAAACCCTGAGTGTTCCACCATCTTCTGTATGGCATTGTGACCACAGTCCAGTCCAGCAAGCTCATGGATTGTGATTCTGCAGTTTATTCACTCGCTCATGATTTATGTCAATGGTCGCAGTTGATGATCCTCCTCTGCATGGTTTGTCTTCAGTGCTGGTTTCCCCTTCTTTCAACTTCTTCATCTATTTGTGTACATTGATAGAAGAAGAAGAAGAAGGAGAGAAGAGAGGAAAAAAAAAGAAAAGAAACATTATAATAACTCAAAACATGGGCGCACTATATATACTGCATATATTTATATAGATGTAGCACCCTCCTAGGTAGCTAGGGGGAGCTAGAGTTCTATTGTTAGTTAGGAGGGCTGAGTAGCAGCCTGGTTGTAATACTCAGAGGGGTCAAATTTCAGTCAGGGCTGAGAGGTTCTGCAGACTGGCTCTCTGAGACTTCCCCCCTGCACTAGAACCTTCGTTCTATAAGCAGTGGGCGGAGGAAAGGAGTGGCTAGTCTGCACTTTTAATGGATCCTGGCCAATCCCCAACAGGAGGCTTGGCATGGGACCAGAACAGCCCTTAAAAGTGCCAGAGCCTGCTCAGCAGCGGGGGGAGTTCAGGTGGAAGATGGAAAGGAAGTGAGAGACCGGAGAGCAGGAGCCTGGGAGGGGATCTAGATGGAGAGGGGCCCACCTACAGGCAGAGGACCTTGGAGGGAGGAAAGCTCAGGACTTCACTGGCCCAGAGAATGAAGACCACCTGTTCAGCAGGGAAGGAGCGGCCCAGCTAGGAGGCCTGGTAGTATCCACCAACCCACCAGCCACACGGGAGGACTGAGTGAGTAGACCTGCACCCCTTGTGCCAGTAAAGGGAAAGAGGCACTCTACTGGGAAACTGCATTCGCTTTTTACTCAGGACCATTCACACTGCAGTGGCGGCACTGGATCCCCCGTCCAGGGATTCCCCCAGTGCAGCTGGATGAGGAGAGGATTCATCTGGGGTCTGGGGTGGTACTACAGGAGATGCTGGAGAGCTCTCCAGAGGAGTTTCTGCTGTATAAAGACTTGTACATAGTTGCTAAGGAGCTTGTCCTCTGTTGCCGACACCCTCGGGCATCCCATACACCCCTTACCCCATCCAAGTTGAATCCGCTAATAAAGCTTCAAAACAAAGCTCAAGGACTGGTCACTGTCTCCTGGGTGCAAGTCTGAATGAAGGAAATGCGTGTTGCCTGGCTGTGCAGGACTATAGGGGGGACTCAAACTTCAGTGACCCCCTAAGGTGGTACTGCTACATACAGTAGATACACTTCCAGAGTTCCCTCACAGTGAAGACATCGGCTGAGGAAGAACTCTCTTCATCCACCAACTGGAGAAATGTTCTCCCTCCCTCAAAAAAAAACGGAGCACTCCTCTGCATGCAGCCCCCCTTCAGGGTATTCATGACACGGCTGTTGTTGGTTGTCAGGAATACGTTGAGTTGGATTATCACTGGGATGGGATTTATTTCTATCACTCGTGTGTCAGAGAAAGGAAATAATGAGCTTCATTGAGATGGAAGACCTTCTGCTCTCGTAGTGTGGCCTCCTGATCCCCATCACCGTCCCATGCTGGGCCTTTCTGCTGACAATTTGTATATCTTGCAATACTCAGCATGAGGCAGATCTGATGTCTGTAGTGTAAGAGGGAGGACACGGGGTCTCCGGGGACTTGGACCCCTGAGCTGTGTCTTAGGTCAGACTAACATTTCAAATTAACAAGGAGATCAAATGGGACATATTTAGCCTAAAGCTCAACTCCATTCTCACCTGTATTTCCCATTTCCAGCTGTGCCCCCGATCCAACCACGCAACGTTCGGATGTCTGCTCCTCGTGTCTTCCCCTCTGTGTCCCTCCGAATTTCTGTATATCTCAATGTCAGTTATATTAAAGCCGAATTCCAGGTCTGGAGGTTTTATACAGAGTTACATTGTTCCAGCTTGGACCAACTATGTACTTACCATACCTACAATTAGTATTGTAAGATATACAAATTGTCAGCAGATAGGCCCAGCATGGGACGGTGATGGGGATCAGGAGGCCACACTACGAGAGCAGAAAGTCTTCCATCTCAATGAAGCTCATTATTTCCTTTCTCTGACACAAGTGATAGAAATAAATCCCATCCCAGTGATAATCCAACTCAACGTATTCCTGACAACCAACAACAGCCGTGTCATGAATACCCTGAAGGGGGGCTGCATGCAGAGGAGTGCTCTGTTTTTTTTGAGGGGAGGGATTCTTGTTGATTAATAATGCTCATACATCTTGGGGGGGGGGGCGCATTCTGGCATGTTGGCCCTGGGCTCTAGATGACCTTATCCTGGCACTGCCACTACTACACTGCTACTGCACTCTTGTGTGTACAAAGTTCTCTCTTGGCAGGACCATAACCCCCCGTGCTAGCAGGACCATAAACCCCGTGCTAGCAGGACCATGACCCCCCGTGCTAGCAGGACCATGACCCCCCGTGCTAGCAGGACCATGACCCCCCCGTGCTAGCAGGACCATGACCCCCCGTGCTAGCAGGACCATGACCCCCCGTGCTAGCTGGACCATAACCCCCCGTGCTAGCTGGACCATAACCCCCCGTGCTAGCTGGACCATAACCCCCCGTGCAACTGGACCATAACCCCCCATGCTAGCAGGACCATGACCCCCCGTGCTAGCAGGATCATAACCCCCCGTGCTAGCAGGACCATGACCCCCCGTGCTAGCAGGACCATGACCCCCCGTGCTAGCTGGACCATGACCCCCCGTGCTAGCTGGACCATGACCCCCGTGCTAGCTGGACCATGACCCCACGTGCTAGCTGGACCATGACCCCCCGTGCTAGCTGGACCATGACCCCCCGTGCTAGCTGGACCATGACCCCCCGTGCTAGCTGGACCATGACCCCCCGTGCTAGCAGGACCATAACCCTCCGTGCTAGCAGGACCATGACCCCCCGTGCTAGCAGGACCATAACCCTCCGTGCTAGCAGTACCATAACGCCCGTGCTAGCTGGACCATAACCCCCTGTGCTAGCAGGACCATAACCCCCTGTGCTAGCAGGCTGTGTATATAGTGAAGTATCACGTACCTGGTGATGGAGGCCAATGGAGAGACGGCTTCCCTTACGGCTAAGTTCCTGACTCCCCTGAGAGTGGGACAGCGGGAGTCAGGCCCAAAGTTGCACAAGGTCGCCTGTAGGAGTGTTGGTTGGTGGTCCACTCAGAAGCACAGCTGGTGTACGGAGATAGGTCTGCAGACAGGAGGCGCCTGTGCGTGGTATGCAAGCCCTTCCGGGATTTAGATGTTTACTGGGTAGTAGGTTCAAGCCAAGGTCAGGTACCAGGTGGGAATCAGAGCAGATGTAGTCAGATGGGATAGCCGAGGTCATACACAGAGGAGAGAGAGAGAGAGTATCCGTTATCCAGGCCGAGGTCAGATCAGGGGTAAGGCAGAGTAGACAGGTCCAGGAGCAAGCCGAGTCGGTAACAGGAAATCACGGGTCAAAGTCACAGGAACCAGGAACAGGGCACGGGGAGCTAGAGATCATCCAGCAACCAGAGGAAGTGATGAGCCTCCTTATAAAGGCCGCCTGGCACCAGACTGAGGCTGATGTGTACTTCTGCGGCCATGTAGAGTACTGGCAGAAATGCCAGATCTTCCAGAACTTCTGCCGTGGACAGGGCCCTGACTGAAGTCAGTGTGAGGGTTGTATATCTGCTTTTCCCTTTTGTAGGTTCATCATGGATGGCTGTCCTCCTATTCAAATTTGGGACTTTTCCACAGATTGCTGGAGGGCTTCCCTTTATGGGAAGTTGCTGCAACAACAGCAAAAAAATGAGCATAGTTTGCCTATTGATTATATATATATATAGCTGCAGGGAGCTGTAGTTAGGATGTATATATGTTGCCTTCCAACGTTTTGTAGCTTTATTGATTTCAGATGTAATTTCTGGCCGCAGGGACCGGTCGGCAGAATGTATATTTGCCTTATTTAAGTTTCGGGAACACATTGTATGTTTTTGTATATTTATATATTTGATATTGAATATTTATCTGTGCATATCCCTTTCCATGTTTCTATCCTTCTCCCCTCCATTGTTTCTTATGGGATTCCCTTGCTCAGGAGCCATTTTTGTACATATTTTTCCAGCCAATAGGGACATGGCTGTTTTTAGAGGGGAAGGAAAGGGGGGGGGGAGTGTAGCACCCTCTAGTGTGCGACTAGAATAGTGTAGTGGATTACAGGCAAACTCATTGTATATGGCTCATGGTAGTTGTGTGAGTCTGTGATTGAGATTGGGTTATTGCAGGCCAGCTGGGTGACTCAACAGGTTGCAGCTCTATCGCCTCCTTCTGACTCTGGAAGACCCTAGCACCTTTCAGAAGTCGGTAGGCAGAAAGGAGTGGAGACCTAATCTGCATGTTCATGGGAGTCCGGCCAATCCCATGTTTGGAGGCCCTGATAGAGTAGTGGACTGGCCCAAAAATATGTGATTGGTCACACCAGAGAACACGTCTCCACTGCTCTAGAGTCCAGTGGCAGAGTGCTTTACACCACGGCATCCAACGCTTTGCATTGCACTTGGTGATGGAAGGCTTGGATGCAGCTGCTCGGCCATGGAAACCCATTCCATGAAGCTCTCTACGCACTGTTGTTGGGCTCATCTGAAGGCCACACCAAGTTTGGAGGTCTTTAGCTATTGACTCTGCAGACAGTTGGTGACTTCTGCGCACTGTGCGCTTCAGCATGCGCTGACCCCGCCCTGTCATGTGACGTGGCCTACCACTTGGTGGCTGAGTGGCTGTTGTTCCCAGTGACTTCCACTTTGTTATAATCCCACTAACAGTTGAGCGTGGAATATTTAGTAGCCAGGAAATGTCACGGATGGACTTATTGCCCAGGTGGCCACCTATCACGGGACCACACTTGGAGTCACTGAGCTCCTGAGAGCGACCCATTCTTTCACCAATGTTTGTAGAAGCCGTCTGCATGCCTAGGGGCTTGATTGTATACACCTGTGTCCATGGAGGGGATTGGAACACCGGAATCACATTATTGGGAGGGGATTGGAACACCTGAATCACATGATATGGAGGGGATTGGAACACTTGAATCACATGATATGGAGGGGATTGGAACACCTGAATCACATGATTGGGAGGGGATTGGAACACCTGAATCACATGATTGGGAGAGGATTGGAACACCTGAATCACATGATTGGGAGGGGATTGGAACACCTGAATCACATGATATGGAGGGGATTGGAACACCTGAATCACATGATATGGAGGGGATTGGAACACCTGAATCACATGATAAGGAGGGGATTGGAACACCTGAATCACATGATATGGAGGGGATTGGAACACCTGAATCACATGATATGGAGGGGATTAGAACACCTGAATGATATGATTGGTGGGGATTGGAACACTGGAATCACATGATATGGAGGGGATTGGAACACCTGAATCACATGATTGGGAGGGGATTGGAACACCTGAATCACATGATTGGGAGGGGATTGGAACACCTGAATCACATGATATGGAGGGGATTGGAACACCTGAATCACATGATATGGAGGGGATTGGAACACCTGAATCCCATGATATGGAGGGGATTGGAACACCTGAATCCAATGATTTGGAGGGTGGGGCCAATAATTTTGACAATATAGTGTGTGTGTATATATATAAAATCATGCTCCTGGCCAGGTGTTTCATATTCTGTGTGTGCTCAGGCACCATGCATAGGGCCCCGAATGCTGAGAGGCAGAGGGTCCTTCTTATTGTGCACGACGGGTGTAAGGCAAAGGGCACTTAAGCACAGTGTGGCCATGGTCCTTACAGCGTGGACACTTTGGTGCCATGCTAGGGGAATGCATGTGCTTTTTTCCCCCATGGTCCTTATTGCACTTAGGGCACGCATGTGCATTGTGATGGGTGGGAAAGGAGTCCCAGAGCTTATAGTGCATGCTCCTTGACTGGAAGTTCAGGGAAGCGGTGCCGTGTGACCTGGAGCTGGTGGCAAACATGAAAGTATGTAAGTGTTGGGCACAAACATGAAGTCGGACATTCATAACTGCTTGCTTAGAACACATTAATTATAGCTGAGCGGATTTGACTACTTTATAGGATTGTTTATAATTAGATGTCATTAAATAATATATTACATAACAAGTGAAATAACCTTTTCTAATAAGAAATCATCTTATGTTCTAATATAATGAGTAAAGAACATTCAGTTATATAAAACTGTTAATTTTCTTCTAACCATCATTAGCGACTAAAATAGAAACTTTCTTTTTCGGGGAAAAGTTCCGACAAGTTTCAGTGTCAGTCGCAGTTGTCGGTATCCATTTGCTGGGTGATAGTCGGCTGCGTTTCGCCTCATTTGGCTTTGTTCCTATTTCCTCTTTTGTGTGTTTTAGTTCCAGATGCGGCTTTAAAGTTACATTTTGTATTGATCTGTATGCAGGGGTGGATTGACAACTCATGGGGCTCCCGGGCAATAGGGGATCGTGGGGCCCCTGTGTCCTCACCCACACTCAAAGCACATCCAAAAAGGCTATAAAAGGTACTAGGGGCATTTCATGGTACAGTGTGTTACTCTAACCTCTTGGGCAGGGGCAGACCAACAACTCATGGGGCCCCTGGGCAATAGGGGATCATGGGGCCCCCTGTGTCCTTGCCCACACTCAAACCACACCCAAAAAAGCCTATAAATGGTACCAGGGGCATTTCATGAGGCCCCCTACTGACCCTGGTCCCTTGGGTAGTGCCGCCCCTGTCTGTATGAACATCGGTGGGGCCATGTGAATTAAAGCCGACCTTTCATTAAATTGAATGCTTTGCATGAATCCGTAGGGCACCATGAGTAGGGCACCATGAGTGGGGCACCATGAGTAGGGCACCATGAGTAGGGCACCATGAGTAGAGCACCATGAGTAGGGCACCATGAGTAGAGCACCATGAGTAGGGCACCATGAGTAGGGCACCATGAGTAGGGCACCATGAGTAGAGCACCATGAGTAGGGCACCATGAGTAGGGCACCATGAGTAGGGCACCATGAGTAGAGCACCATGAGTAGGGCACCATGAGTAGGGCACCATGAGTAGGGCACCATGAGTAGGGCACCTGACACCTTCACCAAACCTCATTATTGTTTCCAATAAGGAATACTTCTTGTGTGAATAATAAACTGCCACGTCGGGGTTCAATCCTGGACCACATGGTCTATGAATGAGCAGTATTGTGGAGGTTTCATGTCCATCCATTGCTTTCATTTAGACCACGGGTGTCAAACTGGCGGCCCTCCAGCTGTTGGCAAGCTACAAGTCCCATGAGACATTGCAAGACTGACAGGTACAAGCATGACTCCCAAAAGGCAGAGGAATGATGGGACTTATAGTTTCGCAACAGCTGGAGGACAGCCAGTGTGACATCCCTGATTTAGACAGATCCCATGTGATAGACCTGGAGTGAGACTGGAGCATCGACAAGGTGAATCCAATGAGAAAATGTGGTTGTCCCCATGTGCCTGTAGAACTACAATCTGTACATAGAAGCAAGTTTTTTTTTAACCACTTTTGACCGCAGTGCTACTTTATACCTTATGCACAATGCCCCATACAGTTGTGACCAAAATTATTCAACCCCCACTGAAATTGAGTGTTTTGGCCAGTTTGACATTGCTTTTGATCATTCAGTCATCTTGCTTACATTTACATTAAAGAGGCACTTGTAGGTCAGACAAATATAACATAACAGTTATAATGAAATAACCACAAATGTCTTTTCTGTGCTCACAGCATTATCAGTTTTATTCAACCCCCAAGTGACATTCAATCTTAGTACTTAGTACAGCATCCTTTTACAGTTATAACAGCTTTTAAACGTGAAGCATAGCTTGACACAAGTGTCTTGCAGCGATCTACGGGTATCTTCGCCCATTCTTCATGGGCAAAGGCCTCCAGTTCAGTCACATTCTTAGGCTTGCGCACTGCAACTGCTTTCTTTAAGTCCCACCAGAGGTTCTCAATCGGATTTAAGTCTGGTGACTGCGATGGCCACTCCAAAATGTTCCAGCCTTTCCTCTGCAACCATGCTCTAGTGGACTTGGAGGTATGCTTGGGATCATTGTCCTGTTGAAAGGTCCAACGTCTCCCAAGCCTCAGGTGTGTGACGGACTGCATCACGTTTCCATCCAATATCTCCTGGTACTGAAGAGAATTCATGGTACCTTGCACACGCTGAAGCTTCCCTGTACCTGCAGAAGCAAAACAGCCCCAAAGCATGATTGACCCTCCACCATGCTTCACAGTAGGCAAGGTGTTCTTTTCATCATAGGCCTTGTTCTTCCTCCTCCAAACATAGCGTTGATCCATGGGCCCAAACAGTTCTAATTTTGTTTCATCAGTCCACAGAACACTATCCCACAACTTTTGTGGTTTGTCCACATGGCTTTTGGCATACTGCAGTCGACTCTTCTTATTCTTTGGAGACAGCAAGGGGGTACGCCTGGGAGTTCTGGCACGGAGGCCTTCATTACGCAGTGTGCGTCTTATTGTCTGGGCTGAAACTTCTGTACCCACATCTGACAAATCTTTTCTCAGTTCCTCAGCAGTCACACGGGGACTTCTCTCCACTCTACGCTTCAGGTAGCGCACAGCAGTCGAAGTCAGCATCTTCTTTCTGCCACGACCAGGTAGCGTTTCAACAGTGCCCTTTGCCTTGAATTTGCGAATGATGCTTCCTAAGGTGTCTCTTGGTATGTTTAACATCTTTGCAATCTTCTTATAGCCATTGCCCTTCCTGTGAAGAGAAATCACCTCTTCTCTTGTCTTCCTGGACCATTCTCTTGCCTTCACCATGTTTGTAACCACACCAGTAAATGTCTAGAAGGAGCTGAGTATCACAGTCATTTTAAAGCTGCCTAATTGGTGCTTATTATGCTTGATTGCTGCTCGGTGACATCCACAGGTGTTTTCAATACCTGATGGAAAGCACCTGTATGAACCTCTGTTCTTCAGAGTGGTAGTCTTTAAGGGGTTGAATAATTGTGGCAATGAAGAAACCACATAAGAACCATTTACTACTGTATTACATAAACAATTGATGTCATTTTAGTTGCATTTGGGTAGTTACAACGTCCTTGTAGGATTTGATTCTGAATACAATTCCAAATGTACACTATAGTCCCTAAACCCCTTTACAGCATTGGGGGTTGAATAATTTTGGTCACAACTGTATATTAGGAACATTAACTGGCATTGTATAAAAGGCCTAGGGATGTGGATCCCAGTTTGAAATGGCCAAGTAACAACCCCACCCCGTAGTGCTGATGAGCATAGCTAAAGTTTGCACGATCCAATGGCCAGCAGGTAGAAACATGCTCATCTAAAGGGATGCTTGAGACATGTTCTTTCACTCAGGCTCATTCCCTTGTGTTGATGAGCACAACTAAAGTCTGAACAATCCAGTGGCCGGCAAGGAGGAACGTGCTCATCTTAACGGATGCTTGAGATGTGTTCTTTCATGTGGGTAGGGAGTGGAGATGAGAGATGGTGCTCATATGTGGGTAGGGAGTGGAGACGAGAGATGCTGTTTAGAGGTGGGTAGGGAGTGGAGACGAGAGATGCTGTTTAGAGGTGGGTAGGGAGTGGAGACGAGAGATGGTGCTCAGAGGTGAGAAGGGGGTGGAGACAAGAGATGGTTCTCAGAGGTGAGAAGGGGGTGGAAACAAGAGATGGTGCTCAGAGGTGGGTAGGAAGTGGAAACAAGAGATGGTGCTCAGAGGTGGGTAGGGGGTGGAGACAAGAGATGGTGCTCAGATGTGGGTAGGGGGTGGAGACGAGAGATGGTTCTCAGAGGTGGGAAGGGAGTGGAGACAAGAGATGGTGCTCAGAGGTGGGAAGGGGGTGGAGACGAGTGATGGTGCTCAGATGTGGGTAGGGGGTGGAGACTAGAGATGCTGCTCAGAGGTGGGTAAGGAGTGGAGATGAGAGATGGTGCTCAGAGGTGGGTAGGGAGTGGAGATGAGAGATGGTGCTCAGAGGTGGGTAGGGGGTGGAGATGAGAGATGGTGCTCAGAGGTGGGTAGGGGGTGGAGATGAGAGATGGTGCTCAGAGGTGGGTAGGGGGTGGAGATGAGAGATGGTGCTCAGAGGTGGGTAGGGGGTGGAGATGAGAGATGGTGCTCAGAGGTGGGTAGGGGGTGGAGATGAGAGATGGTGCTCAGAGGTGGGTAGAGATGGAGATAAGAGATTGTGCTCAGAAGTGGGTAAGGGGTGGAAACGAGTGATGGTGCTCAGAGGTGTGTAGGGGGTGGAGACGAGAGATGGTGCTCAGAGGTGGGTAGGGGGTGGAGACAAAGATGGTGCTCAGAGGTGGGTAGGGGGTGGAGACGAGAGATGGTGCTCAGAGGTGGGTAGAGATGGAGATAAGAGATGGTGCTCAGAGGTGGGTAAGGGGTGGAAACGAGAGATGGTGCTCAGAGGTGGGTAGGGGGTGGAGACGAGGGTGATTTTGAGGGGGGTACCTGCACCGATTCTCTGAGAAAAAAAGGCCTGGAAGCATCAATCGAATGCAAACACCGACACTTTTGGTGGTCTCACTCCCCCTCCCACTTTCTCTACGGTAGTCTACAATTCTCTCCGGCTTCCCCCGAGTATCAGTAAATCCACCCATATTGTAGGGAAGGAAACGTTCGATGTCGTGTTATCTCCGATATAAGAGCAATCCATGTCAGATTCCCTACTTGAAGCCACACCACCCAACAAATGACTTTGAGTGATAATCTGGTGTCACGTCTCGTGTTTTCCTCTCCCCGGCACGGAATACAATTAAGGAAATGTGAGTTCCAATTAAATGGCGCCTTCTCTCCGGAAGAGACCTCTGAGCGTGTGCGGAGCGTGTTCTCCCCCCTGTACACACCTGGAGATCTGTATGGGAAGAGGCACCCAGCCCCCCGAGCCGTCGCCGGAAGGTGGATGTTCGGAGTCGGCTGGCTATAAAAGCAAATTACAATAGCAATATGGAATTTAGAACGACTAATCATCTTTTACGGCACAAACAGCGCCATCAAACCCGAACGTGGAGAAACTCAATTAAATGGGATTTTCACGCAGGAGTTAAGAATAATTATATTTATTGCCCGGCGCGGAGCTCTAAAAATAGACCTTTACATGGGGGGGGGGGCTCGTTCCGGAATGGATGGAGGAGCGGGGGGCTCGTTCCGGAATGGATGGAGGAGCGGTCGTAGGGAAATGGCACCGGGACCTGCGCCGTACTTAATGCATTAGCTGCTATTAAAATTAATAAGAAGCGATATTTCAGGGGCGCGGGGGAAGCCGGGGCCAATGAGGACGCAGCAATAATGGGACAGATATATGTTTTTACTATATCATGTCATGATCGATCCTAATTGCCAAAGTCGAGGCGATACGTTAACCTGGATTTGTAGGTTGCCGGGCGGCAAATCTGAGCCGCTGATTCATCTTCCCGACTTCGCTGCATTAACAGAATTCAGAAAGGGCAGATAATGAGTTCCATAAATCCGTACAATGCCGATCCATTCCAGGAAACGCCGCCGCTGCGCAAAAGTCGGTCCACTCAGGGGGCCCATTCACCTATGCGTGATATAGCAAAGCGCGATAAAACGCACACATTGACGCGCGTTACTATGATGAATGGCGACATACCTGCTCTATGTGCAATGGGTTGCGGTGCCAGTCATTGTAAAGGCACCCCAGTCGGCGGCGTATTTACCAAGAGGAACACAAGGCGTTTGCCTGGGGCGGCAATTATCGGGGGGGTGACGCTTCCCCCTGCTTCTGTAAGACAGCGGCTTCCGCAACAAGCTCATCCAAGCTCCCTGCTTCCCCTGCCAACAATGGGGCCCCTTACAGTCAACCTGACAAGGACCCCCCAAACCACGGAGCCCCATACAGCCAATCTAACAGGGTCCCCTAAAACCCCAAAAACCACGGAGCCCCATACAGCCAACCTAACTGACCCCCCTAAACCACAGGGCCCAATACAGCCAACCTAACAGGGCCCCCCCAAACCACGGAGCCCCATACAGCCAACCTAACAGGGCCCCCCCAAACCATTAAGTCCCATACAGCCAACCTAACAGGGCCCCCTCTAACCATGGAACCCCATACAGCCAACCTGACAGGGCCCTCCCAAACCACAGGGCTCCATACAGCCAACCTGACAGGGCCCCCCCAAACCATGGGGCCCCATGCAGCCAACCTAACAGGGCCCCCCCAAACCATTAAGTCCCATACAGCCAACCTAACAGGGCCCCCTCTAACCATGGAACCCCATACAGCCAACCTAACAGGACCCTCCCAAACCACAGGGCCCCATACAGCCAACCTTACAGGGCCCTCCCAAACCACAGGGCTCCATACAGCCAACCTGACAGGGCCCCCCCAAACCATGGGGCCCCATGCAGCCAACCTAACAGGGCCCTCCCAAACCACAGGGCCCCATAAAGTCAACCTAACAGGGCCCCCCATCCCCACAAAAAAACACAATTTACTCTGCTGTAGTTATGAATAAACACAGTGAGTGATTGGTACTGATCACTCGTGTTAATTCAGGAAAGGAAGGGGCTGGTAAATTCCTGGAACCGATCCCCTGTACGGCTCTCTCTGCAGCAGCTGAAAGCCAGCGGGGGAGAGAGGAGAAGAAGCTGGCTTTCAGGAATCGCCCCTCTACCACCGTGCCGATCATCCTCCCTGTCCACATCCGATTCACCCAGCTGCATGGCCCCCCTGCTGGCCTGGGCCCCATGCAGGAGGACTGGTGGTACCCCCTTATCCACAGCCCTGGTGGGTGAGGTTGTTAGTGGGCAGTGGTGGCAGAGGGTGGTGGTCGAGGGGGGGGGGGGTTATGGGTGGCTTTCATCCAATTTTAGTGTTGGGCAACACAAGGGATAAATACACCACTGACCCCAATTCATTGTACAGTAAATCTCATCACGCCGCCACGCACCGTAACGTATATATTGTGCATCGTGGGGCTCTGTGTTTTTTAAAAGAAAAGGCCACGTAGGATTTTTTTACATGCTTACAATGCAATGGGATCCCCAAACAAATGGCCAACATAATATATTATCAGACCAGGCCGGGTTCACATCAGAGTTTCTGCGGTCAAGATGCGCTTTTTTGTTGCATTCTGGTGCGTTTTTTCCCCGCTGGTGTGAACTGGAGTCATTGGAATCCATGTTAAAAAACGTGACCGCCAGAAGGTTTTACCCCCTTCATGACCAGGCCATTTGTTTTTGCTGTTCAGCATTGCGCTACTTTACCTGGTAATTGCACGGTCATGCAATGTTGTACCCTAACAAAATTTGTATAATTTTTTTCACACAAATAGAGATTTAGTTTTGGGTGGTATTTGATCACCACTGTTGTTTGGGGTTTTTTTTATGATATAAACAAAAAAAATACCAAATTGAAAAAAAAAATTCTTTCTTCTATAAAACATATTCAACAGAAAAAATGCTTTTGGTAAAAAAAAAAAAAAGTGTATATTGATTGGTTTGCGTGAAAATTACAGCGTCTACAAACTATGTATATACTGGAGTTTTTACTTATTTTTTTAATGCCAGAGACTTATAGTGGGCCCGTGCCAGTGCGGCGGGCAATCTGACCCTAACTGACACTGGGTGGGAACTGACTGACATCTCCTGTGACACTAATACAGTGATCAGTGATCATTCTATACACTGTACTAATGACACCGGCTGGGAAGAGGTTAACATCTCAAAGTAATCAAGGGGTTAAGTGTGTCTAAAAAGTGTGATGTGTGCTGCTCTTTACTGAAAAATCTCCTTGTTTCTCTTCCCGGCTTTGCAGGGAGAATAAACAGAGAGACCGCTCCCTCTGTACAGAGCCCTGTGTTGAGTGCCAGCACAGAGCTCTGGGCTGTGATTGGACACAGCCGATCAGCAGGTCCCGGCCATGAATCAATGGAATTAAATGATTTCCGGGGTCTCCAAACTTTCTAAACAGAGGGTCAGTTTACTGTCCTCCAGACTTTAGGAGGGTCAGGGTGGCCAGTGGGAGTATAAAATGTCCCAGCGTCAGTAGGAGTAAAAAAAAATGACCTAGTGCTCATAGTCAGTGGAAGGAGGAATAGTGTACAGTCATTGGTGACAGTGGGAGGAATAGTGCCCCATCATTGGTGTCAGTGGGAGGAATAGTGCCCCATCATTGGTGTCAGTGGGAGGAATAGTGCCCCACCATTGGTATCAGTGGGAGGAATAGTGCCCCATCATTGGTGTCAGTGGGAGGAGTAGTGCCCCATCATTGGTGTCAGTGGGAGGAGTAGTGCCCCATCATTGGTGTCAGTGGGAGGAATAGTGCCCCATCATTGGTGTCAGTGGGAGGAATAGTGTCCCATCATTGGTGTCAGTGGGAGGAATAGTGCCCCATCATTGGTGTCAGTGGGAGGAGTAATGCCCCATCATTGGTGTCAGTGGGAGGAATAGTGTCCCATCATTGGTGTCAGTGGGAGGAATAGTGCCCCATCATTGGTGTCAGTGGGAGGAGTAGTGCCCCATCATTGGTGTCAGTGGGAGGAGTAGTGCCCCATCATTGGTGTCAGTGGGAGGAGTAGTGCCCCATCATTGGTGTCAGTGGGAGGAGTAGTGCCCCATCATTGGTGTCAGTGGGAAGAATAGTTCCCCATCGTTGGTGTCAGTGGGAAGAATAGTGCCCCATCGTTGGTGTCAGTGGGAGGAATAGTGCCCCATTGTTGGTATCAGTGGGAGGAATAGTGCCCCATCGTTGGTATCAGTGGGGGGAATAGTGCCCCATCGTTGGTGTCAGTGGGGGGAATAGTGCCCCATCATTGGTGTCAGTGGGGGGGAATAGTGCCCCATCATTGGTGTCAGTGGGGGGAATATTGTCCATCTTTGGTGTCAGTGGGGGGAATAGTGCCCCATCATTGGTATTAATGAGAGGAATAGTGCCCCGTCATTGGTGTCAGTGGGGGGAATATTGTCCATCATTGGTGTCAGTGGGAGGAATACACTGTACATTACAGAGGAGGACAGAACATGAGACAAGACAGTAACAATACAATGCAATACATGAGGGGATTGAGGGCCCGGCTCTTTCGAGCTTACAATCTAGGAGGGGGGGGATGGTGGTACAGGAGGAGATAGCTGTGGGGGATGGAGTGGTAGGAAGAGTGGAGGAGGTCGGCAGTTAGCAGGGGGTGGGGTAGGCTTCCCTGAAGAGGTGGGTTTTCAGGGTGCGCGTAATGAGAGGAGAGTAGGTGATAATCTGATGGGTTGGGGCAGGGAGTTCCAGAGTATGGGTGACGCCCTGGAGAAGTCCTGGAGGCGGGCATGGGAGGAGGAGACCAGGGAACTAGAGAGAAGGAGGTCTTGTGAGGAGCGGAGTGTGCGTGTTGGGTGATACTTGGATATTAGGTCGGTGATGTAGTTCGGGGCAGTATGGTGGACAGCTTTGTACGTCAGTGTTAGGATTTTGAATTTGATCCGTTGTGTAATCGGAAGCCAGTGGAGGGATTGGCAGAGGGGGGTGGAGGACACTGAATGGAGGCCAGTGGAGGGATTGGCAGAGGGGGTGGAGGACACTGAATGGAGGCCAGTGGAGGGATTGGCAGAGAGGGGTGGCGGAAATGGAGCGGTTGGTAAGGTGAATGAGTCTGGCAGCCGTATTCAGGATGGACTGAAGCGGGGATAGCCAGCGGCGAGGCAGGCCAGTGAGGAGGGAGTTGCAGTAGTCGAGTCGTGATATGATGAGGGAGTGGATGAGCTGTTTAGTGGTTTCTGGGGTTAGGAACGTGCGGGTTTTGGCGATGTTGCGGAGGTGGAGTCTGCATGTTGCGGAGGTGGAGTCTGCATGTTGCGGAGGTGGAGTCTGCATGTTGCGGAGGTGGAGTCTGCATGAGTTAGTGATTGGACTTGGGGCTGGAAGGATAGGTTGGAGTCTAGAATGACACCAAGTACTCTGGCCTGCGGGGCGGGCCTGATAGTGGCATTGTTGGACGTGATGGAGAAGTCAATGGGGGGTGGGGTCCGGGCTGGGGGGAAGACCAGAAGCTCGGTTTTGGAGAGGTTCAATTTAAGGAAGTGGAGCGACATCCAGTCTGATATGTCGCTCAGTAGGTGTGTGATTCGGGTGGAGATTGCGGGGGTGAGGCGAGGAGTTGAGAGATTTGTGTGTCGTCGGCATAGAGGTGGTAGTTGAAGCCGTGAGAGTGTATGAGTTGGCCAAGGGAGGAGGTGTAGATGGAGAAGAGAAGGGGCCCAAGGACGGAGCCTTGAGGGACCCCAACAGAGAGGGGGAGTGAGGGGGAGGTGGTAGCGTTATAGGTAACGCTGAAGGATCGTTGTGACAGGTAGGATGAGAGCCAGGAGAGAGCGGAGTCTCTGAGGCCGAGGGAGTGTAGTTTTTTGAGGAGGAGGGGGTGGTCGACTGTGTTGAAGGCCGCAGAGAGGTCAAGGAGTAGGAGCACTGAATAGTGGCCATTAGCTTTGGTGGTTAGGAGGTCATTGGAGAGTTTGAGTAAGGCAGTTTCGGTGGAGTGTAGGGGATGGAAGCCGGACTGTAGGGGATCGAGGAGATTGTTGTCGTTGAGGTGAGAGCTTAGGCGATTGTAGACGAAGCACTCGAGCAGTTTGGATGTAAATGGGAGCAGGGAGATGGGTCTGAGGTTGTTCGGGTCATTGGGGTCCAGGGAGAGCTTTTTAAGTATGGGAGGGATGTGCGCGTGCTTCAGAGTGGAGGGGAATGTGACGGAAGAGAGGGAGAGATTAAAGATGTGGGTGAGGGAGTGTAGGATGGAGGGGGAATAGGGCACTATTCCTCCCACTGACACCAATGATGGGGCACAGGGCACTATTCCTTCCACTGACACCAATGATGGGGAACTATTCCTCCCACTAACACCAATAATGGGGCACTATTCCTCCTACTGTCACCAATGATGGGACACTATTCCTCCCACTGTCACCAATGATGGGGCACTATTCCTCCCACTGTCACCAATGATGGGACACTATTCCTCCCACTGACACCAATGATGGGGCACTATTCCTCCCACTGTCACCAATGATGGGGCACTATTCCTCCCACTGACACAAACGATGGGGCACTATTCCTCCCACTGACACCAATGATGGGGCACTATTCCTCCCACTGACACCAATGACTGTACACTATTCCTCCCACTGACACCAATGATGGGACACTATTCCTCCTTCCACTGACTATGAGCACTATGTCATTTTTTTTTTTTTTTTTTACTCCTAATTACGTTGGGAAATTTTCTACTCCCACTGACCACTCTGGTCCTCCTAAAGTCTGAAGGACAGTACACCGACCCTTTAGAAGGTTTGGAGACCCCTGGTCTAGGAAAGTGTTTCTCAACCATATTTCAGTCAGGGCACCCTTAAGAATTGTGCGCAATCTCGGGGCACACCAGTCTGAGGGCTTGTTCACAGAAGGTGCATTTGAGTGTGCCGACTCCCGGAATGTTTCTGGCGGCTGGAGTGTAGTTACGTCGGCATCAGATAGTGCTGTGGGCAGAGTGTTTACATCACGTGGTGCCTCATGTTCAGCGGCCGCGGGTTCCTGATCTAAGAGCCTTCCAGGGTCATCTCCTGTATACACACAGGATGGAGGAGCTAGAGAAGGTAGAACACAGCGACAACTCCTCCCGGCTCTCTCCTCCTCTGTCACCAATGCTGGGTTCAACTCAGGAGGCTGTGTGGCGCCCTTTAGTCCTTAAAAAGCGATGGCGTCATTGGTTGTTAGGAAGTGGGTGGGTGGGCAAGATGCGGAGCACAGAGTAGTCCTGCTATTTCAGACCAGTTTAAATGTACCAGACTGATACCTCTAATAAAAAAAAGGCGGAGCCGGCAGCAATAAATGTTAGTTGGGACAGTTCTTTTATCCCTTTTGCTACGGCACCCCAGTTGAGAAACCCGGGTCTAGGAAACACGTTGAGGAAAACATATCCCCCAACTTCAGGAATTCTTAATGCAGATACAGAGACTATGATTAGGACAACATAGAGGATAGCTCTGGATGTTTAGGGTGATATGAAGGCTGGGTATGTGAAATGTTATGATATACACTATATTGCCAAAAGTATTGGGCCGCCGCCCTTTCCACACACATGAACAGCCTCCCAGTCCTAGTCCATAGGGTTCACTATTGAGTTGGCCCCACCCTTTCCACACACATTCCCTTTAATGGCCCCCCAGTCTTAGTCCGTAGGGTTCAATACTGAGTTGGCCCCGCCCTTTCCACGTACATGACCTTTAATGGCCCTCCCAGTCTTAGTCCGTAGGGTTCAATATTGGGTTGTCCCTGCCCTTTCCACGTACATGACCTTTAATGGCCCTCCCAGTCTTAGTCCGTAGGGTTCAATATTGAGTTGGCCCCACCCTTTGCAGCTATAACAGCTTCAACTCTTCTGGGAAGGCCATCCACAAGATTTAGGAGGGTGTCTATGGGAAGGTTGGACCATTCCTCCAGAAGCACATTTGTCAGGTCAGGCACTGATGTCGGGGGAGGAGGCCTGGCTCGCAGTCTCCGCTCTAATTCATCCCAAAGGTGTTCTATGGGGTTGAGGTCAGGACTCTGTACCCACCCCAAACTGGCTCCTCCATGTCTTTATGGACCTTGCTTTGTGCACTGGTGCGCAGTCATGTTGGAACAGGAAGGGGCCATCCCCAAATTCTTCCCACAAAGTTGGGAGCATGAAATTGTCCCAATATTTAGTAGCCAAGAAATGTCACGGATGGACTTATTGCACAGGTGACCACCTATCACGGGACCACGCTTGGAGCCACTGAGCTCCTGAGAGCGACCCATTCTTTCACCAATGTTTGTAGAAGCAGTCTGCATGCCTAGGGGCTGATTGTATACACCTGTGTCCATGGAGGGGATTGGAACACCTGAATCACATGATATGGAGGGGATTGGAACACCTGAATCACATGATATGGAGGGGATTGGAACACCTGAATCACATGATTTGGGTCCTGGTCCAATACTTTTGGGAATATAGTATATCTACCTTTTTATATGTATGTGGACAGGTTTTATGAACAGCATCTGTACTTAGGTAGTTTGGAGCTGAATAAAGAGTAAAGTAGTACTGTATAGACAGAACGTCTACATACTGTGGATGACCTTTTGGTATGTAATAAAAAGTCGCAACTTTGTTTATACTTTATGATATTTGAAATCTGCTTGCGCTCCTATGTAAAAAACAATGAATAAACGTGTGAAGCTGCTAACATCTGATCCAATACCCCAAGATCAAACGAAATGCAGAAGAAAATGAAGAATGATGTAGCGCTAAAACACACAATTAAAGCATCAGTACCTTAGGACATATAGCATAATATAGGGATCCTGTATAAACGTGAAGAGGAAATACATATATGTGCGTGATGATACTAGCAAGATGAAGATGGAAAACAGATGTGCAACCCCTGCACACAGTGCACTTATATAAATATAAAGTCCAGTGATCCTGTATCAATATTCTCCACTCAAACAGAGTCCATGGACTGTATGTGGACCCGCACACCACCACGTGCAATCCAAAACCAGCTGAAATGGCCTCTCACCTCCTCCCTGCGACCCTGCAGGGCCACAGAGCTATAACAGATCCCCACTGAATCAAGGTATGCTTCCTCTTGAGTAGATGGCTTCTTTAGCATATCCCCAGTATACAGCTTCCACCTCTCCTATAGTATCCTCCGAGGTGAGCTGAGCAGGATGGACCCCAGCTCAAGCCCCAATAGGATAAAGGAAGCAAAAGACATCCTCCATAGTGTAAACCGTTTTAATAAATGCCAGAAAATAAATGTATAGTACACTCACATTTGCCAGATGAAATACAGGCTGTTTCCCATACCATGGGTGTAAGCGTGTGGCTGAAGGGTGTACCAAGATGGCGCCGCGCCGGAAGTGCGTCACCACGTATTGCCGACGGCAGTGGGGATCTGTTATAGCTCTGTGGCCCTGCAGGGTCACAGGGAGGAGGTGAGAGGCCATTTCAGCTGGTTTTGGATTGCACGTGGTGGTGTGCGGGTCCACATACAGTCCATGGACTCTGTTTGAGTGGAGAATATTGATACAGGATCACTGGACTTTATATTTATATAAGTGCACTGTGTGCAGGGGTTGCACATCTGTTTTCCATCTTCATCTTGCTAGTATCATCACGCACATATATGTATTTCCTCTTCACGTTTATACAGGATCCCTATATTATGCTATATGTCCTAAGGTACTGATGCTTTAATTGTGTGTTTTAGCGTTACATCATTCTTCATTTTCTTTTGTTTATACTTTATTATTGTCTTAAAAGTCAATGGAATGTGAATACAAGCCAATTATACTCATATAAAGTTTTATGAATTCATACAAATTTTAAATTAAAAGTATTGTTTTGTAAAAAAAAAAAAAGAAAAAAGAAAAAAAAGCACACTAAAGCCACAAAAGGTTATTTTGGTTATTTGTATATTTTTGGTATTGAGGTGAAAATTAGTAATGACAAGCCGGACAAGTTCTGCCCTATGTAGGTTCCTATAGAGTTTCAATTGCGGTAAGTCGTGAATTTATGTTGTGGACACTGAATGATTATTCTTACAGATTGTTCTACAGATTTGGACATTTGTATGGGCTGAACTCGTTCCCTCTGTCTGTGCAGAAGAAAAATAGAGCTCTGCAGGCACTGGCTGTCTGAGGGTGAGATGAGGGACAAGAATGACCAGCCAGGGGAATCTATCTCAATACATCAATTGGTTACTATGAGTAGGTACAAGCAGGAGGCATTGGGAGGGAATGGAGGCCAATGTCAACCAGCCAGGGTTATCCATTCCAGCCAATCAATTGGTCACTTTGAGTAGATGCAGATAGGAAGCGTTGTGGTGGGATGGAGGCCAATGCAGTCCAGCCAAGGGAATTTATCTCAGTCAATCAATCGGTCACTATGAGTAGACGCAGATAGGAAGCGTTGTGGTGGGATGGAGGCCAATGCAGTCCAGCCAAGGGAATTTATCTCAGTCAATCAATCGGTCACTATGGGTAGGTACAGGCTGGAGAAATTGCCGCGGGATGCAGGGCAATGGTGACCAGCCAGGGGAATCCATCCTAGCCAGTCAATTATTCACCATGAGAAGGCACAAGCAGGTGGAATTGGGGTGGGATGAAGGCCAATGGCGACCAGCCAAGAGAATCCATCTCAGTCAATCAATTGGACACTATGAGTAGGTACAGGCAGGAGGGAATGGGGTGGGATGGAGGCCAATGGTGACCAGCCAGAAGAATTAATCACTGACAATCAATTGGTCATTATTAGTAAGTACAGGCAGGAGGAATTGGGGTGAGATGGAGAACAATGGTGGCCAGCCAGGGGAATCCATCCCAGCTAATCAATTGGTCACTATGAGTAGGTACAGACAGAAAGCGTTGGGGTGCGATGGAGGCCAATGATGATTAGCCAGGGGAATCTATCACAGTAAATCAATTGGTCACTATGAGAAGGCACAGGTAGGAGGCATTGGGGTGGGATGGAGGCCAATGGCAACCAACCAGGGGAATCTATCCCAGCCAATCAATTAGTCATTATGAGAAGGCACAGACAGGCGGCATTGGTTGGGATGGAGGCCAATGGCTACCAGCCAGGGGAATCCATCTCAGTCAATCAATTGGTAACTATAAGAAGGTACATGAGGCAATGGGGTAGGATGGAGGCCAATGGCAACCAGCCAGAAGAATCCATCTCAGCCAATCGATTGGTCACTATGAGTAGGTACTGGCAGGAGGCATTGGGGTGGAATGGATGACAATGGTGACCAGCCATGGTGGTCCATCCCAGTCAATCAATTACTCACTATAAGTAGAAACAGGCAGGAGGCATTGGGGTGGTATGGAGGCCAAGGGTGACAAGCCAAGGGAACCCATCCCAGCAGTTCAGATAGTCACAAGAGTAGGTAGGAGGCATTGGGAAAAACCTACAGACATGAAAACATTCCCAGATTTAGCCATAAATTCTGAAAGAAATGATCTGATATTCTGCTTACCAAGATTATTGCTAATTAAGGCTCAGCTTTCCTTTTTATTTGTTGTCTTGTCTTCTATTCATCACTTTTACTCTTTTCCTCTTTATTATGATTAGCAACTTCCAGACTTCATTAATTGCAACTGTCAGCTTTAAGATATGTCAACGAGCTCATTAGAGTGCAACTTGTAAACCTAATACAAAATAATGGTTTAAATAACAAAAAACAGCCATCTTGTTGGATCAACAGTGACAATGGATTCCCGCTAATTTGCTTCTTATGTCAGTGGAGTTAACCTGTTACAGAGGACCTGAATCTGATTTTTTTTAACTGAAATAGAGAAAGAAACACACAGATCTCTGTCATGTTGGGTGCCACCCAGACATCCAGAGTTCCACCCCCCTTCCACAGTGCCCCAAGCCTACTGAATAGCCTCCAGCCTCCCCCCCCCCCCCCCCATGTTGCCTGCATCCTCCAACAGTGCCCCACAGTGTCACACAACCTCCCACCATGCTGCAAGCCTTCTGCAGAGCTCCTAAGCACCAGGGTGCCCCCCCACCTCCAACAGTTCCCTTTAATCTCCCGTAGTGCATCCCAGCCTTCCAGAGTTCTATACCAGCCCTCTACAATGCCCCCCAGCCTACCGCAGAGCCTCCAGTCCCCCCACCCCCACAGTGTCCTCGAAACTCCCATAGTGCCACCCAACCTTCCAGAGTTCCATCCCACCCCCCTACAGTGTCCCAACCTACCGCAGAGCCTCCAGCCCCCCCATAATGCCTGCATCCTCCGACAGTGGCTCACAATGTCACCCAACCTCCCACTGTGCCGCCCAGCCTTCTGCAGTGCCCCTGAGCCCCACACTGCCCCCCAACCTCCCACAGTTCTCTCCATATCTCCACCCCTTCCAGAGTTCTACCCCACCCCTCTGTTCCCCTCATTGTGCAACCTCCAACAATGTCTCTCAGTTTCACCCAAACTCCCTCAGTGTCACCTTCCACAGTGTCCCTTAGCCCCCACAGTGGCCCCCCAACCTCCCGTAGTTCCCTCCAACCTCCCTCAGTGCCACCCAGCCTTCCAACATTCCACCTTACCCCCCTACAGTGCCCCCTCAGCCTACTTCAGATCCTCCAGCCCCCCCATAGTGCCTGCAACCTTGAACAGTGTCTGATAGTGTCTCCCAACCTCCCACAGCGCCCCTGTAAAGTCCCAGCCTGTGTTGAAAAGCAATGTCAAATATGGCCCCATGCAAACCCAGCGCAAAAGGAGCAAATCCGGTACACAACCCTCAGAAGTAAAGGGAAAAAGGGGTGATTGTGCCAGAAAGAACTATAATCTCTCATAGGATGAAAACCAGGAGGAACTCACACTGGTGTGTATGATTGGAGGCCATATTGGATAGCAGGAAGCAAGATCACTGACCTGAGGGGCCGGCCATCATGACATCACATGGCAATGAGTGGGCGAAGCTACATGTTTTGGGCAGAGTCCCCTTTGTCAGACCAGTGTAGTAGTAATAATAGTACACTGAGGGGGGTGCACTTCCCCTCTCTCCTCTTTCTTGCTTTATATCCATCTGAGTATTCTTTAAAAGCTGCCATCTGTTGACGTCTCCACTGAACATATTGATGTGTTGTGTTTTATCCATATGTATGTGAGTGCAGCATTTATCCTCCAGTTTTTTATTAATTTGCCTATCACTACTACACTTAGACAGCGGCGCTCTCTTGCCGACTCACTGTTTCCTGTTTTTAAAAGTTTCAGCCTCTTGGACAGACACTCAGCCCCCTCCAGAGACACTCAACCCAAACAGTTTCTCAGATGCCTTCCAGAATCATGTCATACAGGGCCAACATATCTTCTGCAGAGTCCCCCAACCCCCTCCAGAACCCCCATAGCCCCCACAGTGACCCTCAGCCTCATCCAAAGACACCCATCACAAACCGTTTCTCTAGATGCCTTCCAGAATCTTCATGCCATACAGGGCCAACATATCTTCTGCAGAGTCCCCCAACCCCCTCCAAAACCCCCGTAGCCCCCACAGTGACCCTCAGCCCCATCCAGAGACACCCATCACAGTTTCTCTAGATGCCTTCCAGAATCTTCATGTCATACAGGGCCACCATATCTGCTGCAGAGTCCCCTAACCCCCCCCCCAGAACCCCCCTAGCCCCACAGTGATCCTCAGCCCAATCCAGAGACACCCATCACAAACAGTTTCTCCAGGTGCCTTCCAAAATTTTCATGCCATACATTGCCACCATATCTGCTGTAGAGTCCCCTAACCCCCTCTAGAACCCCAATAGCCCCCACAGTGACCCTCAGCCCCATTCAGAGACACCCATCCCAAACAGTTTCTCCAGGTGCCTTCCAAAATTTTCATGCCATACATTGCCACCCTATCTGCTGTAGAGTCCCCCAACCCCCTCCAGAACCCCGTAGCCGTCAGTGACACTCATCCCTATCCAGAGGCTTTCAGCATTTCAATACATATTTTTCATTCCCATACTTTTATTGTGTGAGTAGAAACTTTTTTTGTTACTGTTGGGACATGGAAGTTTTTGGGACAATTTACCAGGCCCTGGTCTCCATAAGTTTGATAACCCCCGCTGTAGCGGATACTGCATGCACGCATTTATGTATTTTAGCCGTCTAATTAGCCATTTGCCCAGAGGAGTTCTTTCCTCCTACAGTCTCAACAATAAATGGAGGAATTTTTTTTCATAAATAGCTTTATATTTTACATTTTTAGGACTTAAGAACAATGTTTCACATCGGCGTTCTCCTGAAATAACTTTTATTTTACTAAACTTTTCAAAGGCAAAACCAGAGATCTGCACATAGGGAAAAAAAACTCATTAGTCTCACCACAAGGCCACAGCTTCCCCCTATTGTGTCTCCGGCCAGCCGCAAATCTCCTGGCTGCCTACAGTGCCTCCCAGATAATATAGTGCCCCCCCACACACACCTGTCATACTGGCCTACAGTGCCCCCAGGCTCTCTGATTGACCTCAACCTTCAAAGTGCCCCCCCCAAACATCCCACAGTTCCCTCCATCCTTCCAGAGTGCCCCCAACCTACTGCATAGCTTCTAGCCCTCAATATTCCACAATGCCCCCCAACCTCATGGAGACACCCCCAGCCCCCTACAGAGATACCCATCCCAAACAATTCATCCAGACTTTTCCCGAAATGTTATGCCCTACAGGGCCACCAAGTTTGCTGCAGAGCCCCTAACCCCCTCCAGAACCCCCATAGCCCCCACAGTGGCACCCAGACCCATGTAGAGCCTTTCAGAATTTTAATAATTTTTTTTGCATTCCCATATTTTTATTGTTGGGACATAAAAAAAAAGAGATTTAAAAAAAAAGTCAGTGTTAGCCTCCCTCCCCACACCTGTCACACTGACCTACAGTGCCCCCAGACTCCCTGATTGACCTGACCTCAACCTCCATAGTGCCCCCCAAACCTCCCACAGTTCCATCCTTCCAGAGTGCCCCCAGCCTACTGCATAGCTTCTAGCCCTTAATATCCCACAGTGCCCCTCAACCTCATGGAGACACCCCCAGCCCCCTACAGAGACACCCATCCCAAACAATTAATATAGACTATAGAGCCCCTTAACCCCCTTCAGAACCCCCATAGCCCCCACAGTGGCACCCAGCCCCATCTAGAGCCTTAAGAATTTCAATACATTTTTTGCATTCCCATATTTTTATTGTTGGGACATAAAAAAAACAGAGATCTGAAAAAAAGTTCAGCCTCATTAAAAAAGGAAACCTGGCATTGGCATGTACAGTTCATTTCCCTTTTTCTAATCTAGAATATATATATATATTAAAAATTACAAAAAATATATATACCGGTAAATCAAGAGTTCCTGATCATGATCAAAATCATCAGAATAGATATAATCAAAATAGAAATAAAATCAATAGTAATTGTAATCTTTGAGCTGAGAGGAAATCTGCAGATGAACCCGATAAAATAAAATAAAAATATTTTGAATAGTGATACAAAGGTTAATAAAGTTTACTAAACTTTTTTTCAAAGGCAAACCAGAGATCTGAGAAAATTCAGTGTTAGCCTCATAAAAAAAAAAGGAAACTTGGCATGTACAGTTAATTTCCTGTTTTCTCATCTAGAATATGCCTCCCAAATAGTTATGTGAAATTATAGAAAAGGAGGAGTGCCCGATGTCCAAAAGAATGCACTTTTGATGGTAGATTAGGAGGTCTTTTTTAACAAATACCTCAATCCAACGCGTTTCGGGAGAAAAGACTCTCCCGTCTTCAGGGATATTAAACAAATATGATATATATGAGAGAGAGAAAAAAAAGTATGTATATTAAAAACAAAAAACAAACAAATATATATATACACAGTGGGGCAAAAAAGTATTTAGTCACCACCAATTGTACAAGTTCTCCCACTTACAGAGATGAGAGAGGCCTGTAATTGGCATCATAAGGAGACCTCAACTATGAGAGACAAAATGAGAAAAAAATTTTATTATGTGTGTGTGTGTGAGTATATATATATATATATATATACATACATATACACACATACATATACACACAGTGGGGCAAAAACGTATTGAGAAAACAAATCCAGACAATCTCATTGGCTGATCTGGAAAGAATTTATTGGCAAATTATGGTGGAAAATAAGTATTTGGTGAATATGAAAAGTTCATGTCAATACTTTGTTATATATCCTTTGTTGGCAATGACAGAGGTCAGACGTTTCCTGGAAGTCTTCACAAGGTTGGCACACACTGTTGCTGGTATGTTGGCCCATCCTCCATGCAGATCTCCTCCTCCATGCAGATCTCCTCTAGAGCAGTGATGTTTTGGGGCTGTCGCTGGGCAACACGGACTTTCAACTCCCTCCAAAGGTTTTCTATGGGGTTGAGATCTGGAGACTGGCTAGGCCACTCCAGGACCTTGAAATGCTTCTTACGAAGCCACTCCTTCGTTGCCCGGGTGGTATGTTTGGGATCATTGTCATGTTGGAAGACCCAGCCACGTTTCATCTTCAATGCCCTTGCTGATAGAAGGAGGTTTGCACTCAAAATCTCACGATACATGGCCCCATTCATTCTGTCCTGTACATGGATCAGTCGTCATGGTCCCTTTGTGGAGAAACAGCCCCAAAGCATGATGTTGCCACCCCCATGCTTCACAGTAGGTATGGTGTTCTTTGGATGCAACTCAGCATTCTCTCTCCTCCAAACACGACGAGTTGTGTTTCTACCAAACAGTTCTATTTTGGTTTCATCTGACCATATGACATTCTCCCAATCCTCTTCTGGATCATCCAAATGCTCTCTAGCAAACTTCAGACGGGCCCCGACATGTACTGGCTTAAGCAGGGGGACACGTCTGGCACTGCAGGATCTGAGTCCCTGGCGGCGTAGTGTGTTACTGATGGTAGCCTTTGTTACGTTGGTCCCAGCTCTCTGCAGGTCATTCACTAGGTCCCCCGTGTGGTCCTGGGATTTTTGCTCACCGTTCTTGTGATCATTTTGACCCCACGGGGTGAGATCTTGCGTGGAGCCCCAGATGGAGGGAGATTATCAGTGGTCTTGTAGGTCTTCCATTTTCTAATTATTGCTCCCACAGTTGATTTGTTCACACCAAGCTGCTTGCCTATTGCAGATTCAGTCTTCCCAGCCTGGTGCAGGTCTACAATTTTGTTTCTGGAGTCCTTCAACAGCTCTTTGGTCTTCACCATAGTGGAGTTTGGAGTGTGACTGTTTGAGGTTGTGGACAGGTGTCTTTTATACTGATAACAAGTTCAAACAGGTGCCATTGATACAGGTAATGAGTGCAGGAGGAGGAGCCTCTTAAAGAAGAAGGTCCAGGTCTGTGAGAGCCAGAAATCTTGCTTGTTTGTAGGTCACCAAATACTTATTTTCCACCATAATTTGCCAATAAATTCTTTCCAGATCAGCCAATGTGATTGTCTGGATTTGTTTTCTCAATACGTTTTTGCCCCACTGTGTGTATATGTATGTGTGTATATGTATGTATATATATATATATATACTCACACACACACACATAATAAATTTTTGTTAACATTATAGCGATTGTGGAAAGGCAAAAATATAATAAATGTATATGTATGTATGTATATACCGTATTTTTCGCTCCATAAGACGCACCTAGGTTTTAGAGGCAGAAAACAGGAAAAAAAAATTCTGAACTAATGGACTGCAAACACAGTACAGGAGATGACCAGAGACTGCGGACAGTACAGGAGATGACCAGAGACTGCGGACATAGTACAGGAGATGACCAGAGACTGCGGACAGTACAGGAGATGACCAGAGACTGCGGACACAGTACAGGAGATGACCAGAGACTGCGGACAGTACAGGAGATGACCAGAGACTGCGGACAGTACAGGAGATGACCAGAGACTGCGGACATAGTACAGGGGATGACCAGAGACTGCGGACACAGTACAGGAGATGACCAGAGACTGCGGACATAGTACAGGAGATGACCAGAGACTGCGGACACAGTACAGGAGATGACCAGAGACTGCGGACATAGTACAGGAGATGACCAGAGACTGCGGACATAGTACAGGAGATGACCAGAGACTGCGGACACAGTACAGGAGATGACCAGAGACTGCAGACACAGTACAGGAGATGACCAGAGACTGCGGACATAGTACAGGAGATGACCAGAGACTGCAAACATAGTACAGGAGATGATCAGAGACTGCGGACAAAGTACAGGAGATGACCAGAGACTGCGGACACAGTACAGGAGATGACCAGAGACTGCGGACACAGTACAGGGGATGACCAGAGACTGCAGACAAAGTACAGGAGATGACCAGAGACTGCGGACACAGTACAGGAGATGACCGGAGACTGCGGACACAGTACAGGAGATGACCGGAGACTGCGGACACAGTACAGGAGATGACCAGAGACTGCAGACACAGTACAGGAGATGACCGGAGACTGCGGACACAGTACAGGAGATGACCAGAGACTGCGGACACAGTACAGGAGATGACCAGAGACTGCGGACAAAGTACAGGGGATGACCAGAGACTGCAGACACAGTACAGGAGATGACCAGAGACTGCGGACAAAGTACAGGAGATGACCAGAGACTGCGGAGACAGTACAGGAGATGACCAGAGACTGCGGACACAGTACAGGAGATGACCGGAGACTGCGGACACAGTACAGGAGATGACCAGAGACTGCAGACACAGTACAGGAGATGACCAGAGACTGCGGAGACAGTACAGGAGATGACCAGAGACTGTGGACACAGTACAGGAGATGACCGGAGACTGCGGACACAGTACAGGAGATGACCAGAGACTGCGGACATAGTACAGGAGATGACCGGAGACTGCGGACACAGTACAGGAGATGACCGGAGACTGCGGACACAGTACAGGAGATGACCGGAGACTGCGGACACAGTACAGGAGATGACCGGAGACTGCGGACACAGTACAGGGAATGACCGGAGACTGCGGACACAGTACAGGGGATGACCAGAGACTGTGGATAGTACAGGGGATGACTGCTGACCTTTGGGGAGATGGGGAGGTGGGTAGCGGGTACCTGAATTTGACAGGTACCCGCTCTTACTTCCGCAGAGTTTTTGTTTGATCTTACCTGTTCCTCTATCCAGCGGCGCGCTGTCTTCCCGGCTTCTGTAATGGCGCTCGGCATGACAGCCGGGTGCCCAGTGCGCATGCGCTTTGTGATTGGTCCGGCGGCTTCTGGGATCTGTCATGTGTCCCAGGTGCCGCCTTACCATTCACAAAAAGCACCGCTTCCTGCGCATGCGCACTTGGCACCCGGCTGTCATGCCCACACTACAGAAGCCGGGAAGACCGCGCGGCTGGATAGAGGAACGGGTAAGATGAAAGAACAACTCCACGGAAGTGGGAGCGGGTATCTGTCAAATTCAGGTACCTCCCCCCCCCCCCCCTCCCCAAAGGTCAGCAGTCATCTCTATAAGGTCCCGCTGTAGAGCTGAGCGGCCGGCCCGGTATTCTGACACGGCGGCAGTGGAAATACCGGACCGGCCGCTCCATCCATATTCGCTCCATAAGACGCACTGACATTTTCCCCCCTTTTTTGGGGGGAAAAAAGTGCGTCTTATGGTGCGAAAAATACGGTATATATATATATATATATATATAGTAAAAATCACAAAACAAAATATTTAAGTCAAGAGTCCTGATCACGATCAAAATCATCAGAATAGAAATACTCAAAATGGAAATAAAATCAATAGTAAAAATAATGTAGAGGCAAATATACCAAGGTAAAATATGTCTTAAAATTGCAAAAAAAATTAAAATATCATGACTATTGCACCAGTGATAGGCTCGTCCACTTCCCCATTACCACCATTACCGTTCCGCACCAACCCCCTTTCCCTTAACCAATTATACTAACAAAAGACATAACACCAATTTTGGAGTAAATGGCCAACATGGCCTTTTATTAACAACTCAAGTTACAATACACCAACCATTCCTTATAACAGAAACCCCCAGAATTGTTGTTGGTCTTCGAAGGCACCCCAAAACGATCCGAAATGCACCTGCGGACAACCATATACACTAGGCCTCCAGCCGCAACCAACCAGCTCGGAGACAACCATACCGTCCGCAGTGCAGCACCACCACCTTCCAGTTAAACCTTGGTTAACTGTAATGTCCCCAGGCATCCCATACCACCGATGGGTCCCACAGCATTGTTGTTTACCTTCCAAATAAGAACCGCCTCCAAAGACCAACAACCGCCACCAACCAGTCCTTATAACAGAAACCCCACAGAATTGTTGTTGGTCTTCAAAGGCACCCCAAAACGATCCGAAATGCACCTGCGGACAACCATATACACTAGGCCTCCAGCCGCAACCAACCAGCTCGGAGACAACCATACCGTCCGCAGTGCAGCACCACCACCTTCCAGTTAAACCTCGGTTAACTGGGAATGTCCCCGGGCATCCCATACCACCGATGGGTCCCACACCATTGTTGTTTACCTTCCAAAGAAGAACTGCCTCCAAAGACCAACAACCGCCCATGAACCAACATAATCCCCCCCTCTACCTGGAGGGACCCAAAACTCACCCAAACAGGGAGGGCGGGAGGGAAGCTCACACTCTTGCCGTCCAGCTAACTGATGCCCCCTCACAGAACCTCCCACCCTAAGGTGCAGCAAAACCCCACCTACACCAACCTCTACCAATCAGCTACCCCCCACTAACAATAACAAATCCCCCTGGAGCTACCTTAACCCTTTCTGCTCTTCCTTCCCCCACTCTGGGCCTAGTCATGTATGCCCTGCGCTATTTCTTCTTTATTTCGCTACGGGCATTTCTATATATAAATCAAGAGTTCCTGATCATGATGAAAGTCATCAGAATAAAAACAAAATCAATAGTAATGATAATAATGGAAATAGTAATTGTAATCAATGAGCTGAGAGGAAATCTGCAGATGACCCCGATTAAAAATGAAAGAAAATAAAAATATTTTCAATAGTGATACCAACTCTAATAAAGTTTACTAAACTTTTCAAAGGCAAACCAGAGATCTGAGAAAATTCAGCGTTAGCCTCATAAAAAGGCAGCTTGGCATGTACAGTTAATTTGCCGTTTTCTAATCTAGAACATGCCTCCCAATCAATTCCCGCTGTATCATGGACTTTTCCCACCGGTCTTCCTGCGATGAATCAGCTTGACATGGGCCTTGGCGGACAGTGACAGTATACAAACAACCGCTTTCCGCAGTGCACAGCTGCCGACTTCTGTCGCGGAACCCGCACAGAATATATTTCGGGAAGCCAGTTTATTCATTTTACTTAGGCGCAGATTGAAAAATATACAACTTCCCTCAACTCAAGGCCCCCTCAGCCTTCCCAATGAGGAAGGCCGTTGGGGAGAAGAACGAAGAAGTGACTGATTAAAACGATGGCGGTCATATTTCAGGAAAAAAAAAATGTAATTCAGCTTTTCATTAAAATCCCATTTCCCTCAGTAATATGTTCTTTTTTTTTTTTTTTTTTAAGAAAAATGTGTTTTTTGGCAGTACAATATTTTGTTTTCTGTAAGCAGTGGCAAAAACGGCGATTTTGATAAGGTAATAATGTGCGTGAGGTCGGGCCGGGAGGAAGCAAGATATATGTGCGGAGAGGATGTATGGGGGAGAGAGTGAGGCGGGTGCTCCGGCGCGGTAATTGAAAGTCAGAATGATGGCAAGGGTTTAACAAGACTTGTCAAAGGTGAATCCATCAAACCAACGAATGTGGGAGAGCATGCGCCCCCGTTATTCTGGTGACTTCCTCCCAAGGTGAGAGAACGCTGGTCCATCATGGAAGTCGATCGTATTCATTTCTCTTCTCCTTTGGGCTTCCATGCTGTGCTGTCTTCAGATCCTTTGCAAAATTTTGCAAATTCTCAGTCATTAGAAGTAACCTGAAAGCCCAATGCTGGGAAAATTGAAAATTGTCCCTTGCGGTGGAGCTGTGCCCGCACTGCAAGGGTTACTTACTTGTTTTGTCTAGGGCAGGGGTCTCCAAACTGCAGCCCGAGGGCCGGATATGGCCCTTTGCTACCCTTTATCTGGTCCTTGGGGCACTATTCCTCCACTTAGATTAACAATGGGGCATGACTTCTTCCATTTTTTTAAAAGTTTGGAGACTCCTGGTCTAGGGGAACGATGAAACAGTTTTACTTACCTGATCCTCCTCGATGATCTAGCTTTGGACTGTCCCTCAGCATCCTCATGTCCAGTAGAGGGCTGTGGACCCTGCTCAATGCTGGAAAAATTGAAAATTGTCCCTTGCGGTGGAGCTGTGCCCACACTGCAAGGGTTACTTGTTTTGTCTAGGGCAGGGGTCTCCAAACTGCAGCCCGAGGGCCGGATATGGCCCTTTGCTACCCTTTATCTGGCCCTTAAGTCACTATTCCTCCCGCGAAGACCAACAATGGGGCAGCACTTTTTCCATTGAGAACAATAGGGGTGTACAATTCTTCCCACTGACACCAATGATGAGGCACTCCTCCTCCTCCTACCAACCATCAACTCTGAGGCCATGATTACTCTCACTGATGCTGGGGCCAGGACATAGTCTATCCTCACTGGCCCTAGTCCAGCCCTCCTAAAGTCTGAAGGACAGTATACCGGCCCTTTTTTTGAAACGTTTGGAGACCCCTGGTCTAGGGGAATGATGAAACAGTTTTACTTACCTGATCCTTCCCTCCTCGATGATCTGGCGGTGGACTGTCCCTCAGCATCCTCATGTCCGGTAGAGGGCTATGGACCCTGCTCTGCCCTAGATGACATCACTGGTTGAGTGTGGGGGATCAGGCACTGTGGTCACTGGTCTAGCAATGGGGAAGAGTGGAGGATCAGGTAAGTAAATCTCCTTTTATTGTTCCCCTAGACCAGGGCTCTCCAAACTTTCTAAACAAGGGGTCAGTTTACTGTCCTTTAGACTTCAGTGGGAACGGATTGTGGCCAGTGGGAGTAAATAATTCTTCAGACTTGTAGTCAGTAGGTGTAAAAGAATTATACAGTACCAATGTGGTTAGGAATAGAAGAAGGAATAGTGTCCCATCAGTGAGGTCAGTGGGAGGATTGGTGCCCTATCATTGGTGTCAGTGGGAGGAATAGTGACCCATGATTGGTGTCAGTGGGAGGAATAGTGCCCCATCATTGGTATCAGTGGGAGGAATAGTGCCCCATCATTGGGTTCAGTGGGAGGAATAGTGACCCATTATTGGGGTCAGTGGGAGGAATAGTGCCCCATCATTGGTGTCAGTGGGAGGAATAGTGCCCCATCATTGGTGTCAGTGGGAGGAATAGTGCCCCATCATTGGGTTCAGTGGGAGGAATAGTGACCCATTATTGGGGTCAGTGGGAGGAATAGTGCCCCATCATTGGTATCAGTGGGAGGAATAATGCCCCATCATTGGTGTCAGTGGGAGGAATAGTGCCCCATCATTGGTGTCAGTGGGAGGAATAGTGCCCCATCATTGGTGTCAGTGGGAGGAATAGTGCCCCATCATTGGTGTCAGTGGGAGGAATAGTGCCCCATCATTGGTGTCAGTGGGAGGAATAGTGCCCCATCATTGGTGTCAGTGGGAGGAATAGTGCCCCATCATTGGTGTCAGTGGGAGGAATAGTGCCCCATTATTGGTGTCAATGGGGGGAATAGAACCCTATCATTGGTGTCAGTGGGAGGAATAGTGACCCATTATTGGGGTCAGTGGGAGGAATAGTGCCCCATCATTGGTGTCAGTGGGAGGAATAATGCCCCATCATTGGTGTCAGTGGGAGGAATAGTGTCCCATCATTGGTGTCAGTGGGAGGAATAGTGCCCCATCATTGGGGTCAGTGGGAGGAATAGTGCCCCATCATTGGGTTCAGTGGGAGGAATAGTGCCCCATCATTGGGTTCAGTGGGAGGAATAGTGCCCCATCATTAGTATCAGTGGGAGGAATAGTGCCCCATCATTGGTGTCAGTGGGAGGATTGGTGCCCTATCATTGGTGTCAGTGGGAGGAATAGTGCCCCATCATTGGTGTCAGTGGGAGGAATAGTGCCCCATCATTGGTATCAGTGGGAGGAATAGTGCCCCATCATTGGTGTCAGTGGGAGGAATAGTGCCCCATCATTGGTGTCAGTGGGAGGAATAGTGCCCCATCATTGGGTTCAGTGGGAGGAATAGTGCCCCATCATTGGTGTCAGTGGGAGGAATAGTGCCCCATCATTGGTGTCAGTCGGAGGAATAGTGCCCCATCATTGGTATCAGTGGGAGGAATAGTGCCCCATCATTGGGTTCAGTGGGAGGAATAGTGCCCCATCATTGGGTTCAGTGGGAGGAATAGTGCCCCATCATTGGTGTCAGTGGGAGGAATAGTGCCCCATCATTGGTGTCAGTCGGAGGAATAGTGCCCCATCATTGGTATCAGTGGGAGGAATAGTGCCCCATCATTGGGTTCAGTGGGAGGAATAGTGCCCCATCATTGGGTTCAGTGGGAGGAATAGTGCCCCATAATTGGTGTCAGTGGGAGGAATAGTGCCCCATCATTGGGTTCAGTGGGAGGAATAGTGCCCCATCATTGGTGTCAGTGGGAGGAATAGTGCCCCATCATTGGTGTCAGTGGGAGGAATAGTGCCCCATCATTGATGTCAGTGGGAGGAATAGTGCCCCATCATTGATGTCAGTGGGAGGAAAATAGCCCTATCATTGGTGTCAGTGGGAGGAATAGTGACCCATTATTGGGGTCAGTGGGAGGAATAGTGCCCCATCATTGGTATCAGTGGGAGGAATAGTGTCCCATCATTGGTGTCAGTGGGAGGAATAGTGCCCCATCATTGGTGTCAGTGGGAGGAATAGTGCCCCATCATTGGTATCAGTGGGAGGAATAGTGTCCCATCATTGGTATCAGTGGGAGGAATAGTGTCCCATCATTGGTGTCAGTGGGAGGAATAGTGCCCCATCATTGGTGTCAGTGGGAGGAATAGTGCCCCATCATTGGGTTCAGTGGGAGGAATAGTGCCCCATCATTGGTGTCAGTGGGAGGAATAGTGCCCCATCATTGGTGTCAGTGGGAGGAATAGTGCCCCATCATTGGTATCAGTGGGAGGAATAGTGCCCCATAATTGGTGTCAGTGGGAGGAATAGTGCCCCATCATTGGGTTCAGTGGGAGGAATAGTGCCCCATCATTGATGTCAGTGGGAGGAATAGTGCCCCATCATTGATGTCAGTGGGAGGAAAATAGCCCTATCATTGGTGTCAGTGGGAGGAATAGTGACCCATTATTGGGGTCAGTGGGAGGAATAGTGACCCATTATTGGGGTCAGTGGGAGGAATAGTGCCCCATCATTGGTGTCAGTGGGAGGAATAGTGACCCATTATTGGGGTCAGTGGGAGGAATAGTGCCCCATCATTGGTATCAGTGGGAGGAATAGTGCCCCATCATTGGTGTCAGTGGGAGGAATAGTGCCCCATCATTGATGGCAGTGGGAGGAATAGTGTCCCATCATTGGTGTCATTGGGAGGAATAGTGCCCCATCATTGGTGTCATTGGGAGGAATAGTGCCCCATCATTGGTGTCAGTGGGAGGAATAGTGCCCCATCATTGGTGTCAGTGGGAGGATTGGTGCCCCATCATTGGTGTCAGTGGGAGGAATAGTGGCCCATCATTGGTGTCAGTGGGAGGAATAGTGCCCCATCATTGGTATCAGTGGGAGGAATAGTGCCCCATCATTGGTGTCAGTGGGAGGAGTAGTGCCCCATCATTGGTATCAGTGGGAGGAATAGTGCCCCATCATTGGTGTCAGTGGGAGGAATAGTGCCCCATCATTGGTGTCAGTGGGAGGAATAGTGCCCCATCATTGGTATCAGTGGGAGGAATAGTGCCCCATCATTGGTGTCAGTGGGAGGAATAGTGCCCCATCATTGGTATCAGTGGGAGGAATAGTGCCCCATTATTGGTTTCAGTTGGAGGAATAGTGCCCCATCATTGGTGTCAGTGGGAGGAGTAGTGCCCCATCATTGGTGTCAGTGGGAGGAATAGTGCCCCATCATTGGTATCCATGGGAGGAATAGTGCCCCATCATTGGTGTCAGTGGGAGGAATAGTGCCCCATCATTGGTGTCAGTGGGAGGAATAGAGCCCCATCATTGGTGTCAGTGGGAGGAATAGAGCCCCATCATTGGTGTCAGTGGGAGGAATAGTGCCCCATCATTGGTGTCAGTGGGAGGAATAGTGTCCCATCATTGGTGTCAGTGGGAGGAATAGAGCCCCATCATTGGTGTCAGTGGGAGGAATAGTGCCTCGTCATTGGTGTCATTGGAAGGAAAAAGTTGAGCTGTTGCATAGAGCCCTCCCCCTCCTGCTGTTTTTTTTCTAGTAATATATTATTTTTAATTGAATAAAAATGAACTGAAATATCACTTTATGGAAACAATATAGTTAATAGATGTATGGAAAAGTAGATTATTAATTATTATACAGGATTTATATAGCAGTTTGCGCAGCGCTGGACAATATAAGGGGGGCGGTACAATTACAATACTTTCAGTACAGAAGGAATAGGAGGGCCCGGCCCGTGGAGCTTACAATCTAAAGGAAGGGGGAGGGGATACAAAAGGTGATAGCTGCGGGGGGGGGGTGATCTGGTGGTGGTGACTCAAGTACAGTTCTTAGGTGGGGGTGGGGTAGGCTTCCCTGAATAAGTGAGTGTTCAAAGATCGCCTAAAGGTGGACAGGGTGGGTTGCTGACCAGACATACTGGGGTAGGGAGTTCCAGAGGATGAGAGAGGTTCTGGAGAAGTCCTGGAGGCAAGTGTGGGAGGAGGTGATGAAGGAGCTAGAGAGCAAGATGTCTATGGACGATTTGGACGATATCTGCGGATGAGGTTGGTGATGTAGCCGGGGCAGAGTTGTGGATGGCTTTGCAAGTTGTGGTTAGTATTTTGAATTTTATACGTTGGGTTAGTGGAAGCCAGTAGAGGGATTGGCAGAGAGGGGTGGAGGACACTGAATGGAGGCCAGTGGAGGGATTGGCAGAGAGGGATGGAGGCCAGTGGAGGGATTGGCAGAGAGGGGTGGAGGACACTGAATGGAGGCCAGTGGTGGGATTGGCAGAGAGGGATGGAGGACACTGAATGGAGGCCAGTGGAGGGATTGGCAGAGAGGGGTGGAGGACACTGGATGGAGGCCAGTGGTGGGATTGGCAGAGAGGGATGGAGGACACTGAATGGAGGCCAGTGGAGGGATTGGCAGAGAGGGGTGGAGGACACTGGATGGAGGCCAGTGGTGGGATTGGCAGAGAGGGATGGAGGACACTGAATGGAGGCCAGTGGAGGGATTGGCAGAGAGGGGTGGAGGACACTGAATGGAGGCCAGTGGAGGGATTGGCAGAGAGGGGTGGAGGACAATGAATGGAGGCCAGTGGAGGGATTGGCAGAGAGGGGTGGAGGACACTGAGTGGAGGACAGTGGAGGGATTGGCAGAGAGGGGTGGAGGGCACCGAATGGAGGCCAGTGGAGGGATTGGCGGAGAGAGGTGCAGGACACTGAAAGGAAGCCAGTGGTGGGATTGGCAGAGAGGGGTGGAGGACACTGAGTGGAGGCCAGTGGTGGGATTGGCAGAGGGGTGGAGGACACTGAATGGAAGCCAGTGGAGGGATTGGTAGAGAGGGGTGGAGGACACTGAGTGGAGGCCAGTGGAGGAATTGGCAGAGAGGGGTGGAGGGCACCGAATGGAGGCCAGTGGAGGGATTGGCAGAGGGGTGGAGGACACCGAATGGAGGCCAGTGGAGGGATTGGCAGAGGGGTGGAGGACACTGAATGGAGGCCAGTGGTGGGATTAAGTGACTTTGGCTGTTGGCGCCAGACGGGCTGGTTTGAGTATTTCAAAAACTGCTGATCTCCTGGGATTTTCCCAAACAACCATCTCTAGGGACATTGAGACTCATCAGACCAGGCAACGTTTTTCCAATCGTCTATGGCCCAATTTTGGTGATCCTGTGTGAATTGCAGCCTCCGTTTCCTGTTCTTAGCTGACAAGAGTGGCACCCATTGTGGTCTTCTGCTGCTGTAGCCCATCTGCTTCAAGGTTGGACATGTTGTGTGTTCAGAGATGGTGTTCTGCATACCTTGGGTGTAACGAGGGGTTATTGGAGTTCCTGTTCCCTTTCTATCATCTGGAACCAGTCTGCCCATTCTCATCTGACCTCTGACACCAACAAGGTATTTTCCTCTATGCAACTGCTGCTCACTGGAGATTTTCTCTTTTTCGGACCATTCTCTGTAAACCCCAGAGATCTGGTGACTGTGGAGGCCATTGGAGTACAATGAACATTTCCTGTTCTCAGCTGACAGGACTGGCTCCCAGTGTGGTCTTAGCTGACAGGAGTGGCACCCGGTGTGGTCTTCTGCTGCTGTAGCCCATCTGCTTCAAGGTTGGACATGTTGTGCGTTCAGTGATGGTATTCTGCATACCTTGGGTGTAACGAGGGGTTATTGGAGTTCCTGTTGCCTTTCTATCATCTCCAACCAGTCTGCCCATTCTCATCTGACCTCTGACCTCAACAAGTAATTTTCCTCCACACAACTGCCTCTCACTGGATATTTTATTTTTTTTTGGACCATTCTCTGGAAACCCTAGAGATGGTTGTGTGGGAAAATCCCAGTAGATCAGCAGTTTTTGAAATGCTCAGACCAGCCAGTCCGGGAACAACAACCATGCCACGTTCAAAGTCACTTAAATCCCTTTTCTTCCCCATTCTGATGCTCGGTTTGAACTTCAGTCTTCACCGATGCCTAAATGCATTGAGTTGCTGCCATGTGATTGGCTGATTAGCGATTTGTGTTACCAAGCAATTGAATAGGTGGACCTTATAAAGAAGCAGGTGGGGGTATACGCCAGGTTGGGAGGAGCCTAGGGTAGTCGGGTGATGGGAGCCAGAGATCCCACCAGCAAAGTGGAGAACAAGGTGAGGTAGTCCTTCACTGAGAAGAGCTGACTGTAGTCATCCTGTCTCTTATGATGGTGGAGGCCAGAGCGGGCTGCAAAAGGCCAAGTGTTCTCTAAAATGAGTCTGTTCCCATGGAGGGTCTGGGAGAAATGTACTAAAGCCAGACGCAGGGGCGGACTGACAACTCATGGGGCCCCCGGGCAATAGGGGATCATGGGGCCCCTGTGTCCTTGCCCAAACTCAAAAAAGCCTATGAAAAAGGTACCAGGGGCATCTCATGGGGTCCCCTACTGGCCCCGGGCCCTCAGGCAGCGCCCAAATTTCCAAATGGTCAGTACGCCCCTGGCCAGACGTGGATTGCAATGATCCTCTCAGAAACTACATGCAAGGAGTTGTGAACTGGACACAGACTGCCAAGGCAAGCCAGAGCCCTCTGAGTGAGTACTAATGACTCTTAGAGGAGCGACTGTAAAAGGGAGTAATGCTGAAGGGTGGAGGTCATAAGCTGCTTTCATATGTGACTGCTGCGGACCATCCACTATATGCCATTGACAAAGTGCCATCAAGTGACCCCCGGATAGTATATCTATGTGATCTGACTGTAAATGCCATCTTCTGAAATAACATCAGTAAAGTGCAGCAACTTCTCTTGTGTGGACATTCCTTTCTTCGGAATATAAAGGCTAATGGCCAGGGATGTCATTGGAAGGCCTCCAGCAAGGAAGTCTAGGGCCTCCAGCAAGGAAGTCTAGGGCCTCCAGCAAGGAAGTCTAGGGCCTCAAGCAAGGAAGTCTAGGGCCTCAAGCAAGGAAGTCTAGGGCCTCCAGCAAGGAAGTCTAGGGCCTCCAGCAAGGAAGTCTAGGGCCTCCAGCAAGGAAGTCTAGGGCCTCAAGCAAGGAAGTCTAGGGCCTCAAGCAAGGAAGTCTAGGGCCTCCAGCAAGGAAGTCTAGGGCCTCAAGCAAGGAAGTCTAGGGCCTCAAGCAAGGAAGTCTAGGGCCTCAAGCAAGGAAGTCTAGGGCCTCAAGCAAGGAAGTCTAGGGCCTCAAGCAGGCGGGTGGGTAGCAAGAAGAAGCAGGGCAAGGACTTGTACCAGTTGGGACCACAGATCGGCCAATCACAAGCCCCCTTAACAGTGGATCACACTTTGGATTTTTTGAATCCTTCTGAATCATTTGGTGTCTTTTTGTCTTTTCTTCTTTTCGCACGTTTGCCCCCAAAGCCAGTAGTGAGGTAGAGATGCGCTGGATGTGTCGGCCATTATCCTTGTTTTCCGCTCATGATTCACCGGTAGCGTCTCCGCGGTGTAACACCTCAACCGCATTATCCTCCGAAAAGTTATTTTGAATCAACGTGGGTGGAATATTTTACTTCTCATAGACTTGTGTTTATCAGGAGACGTCTTATTTTATTTATATCAACCGGCAGAATTTATAAATCTTCTCTTCAGATTTTTGTTACATTTTAATGGCAGAAGAGAAACTGTTGGGGATATTCCATATTTCCACCATTAATAACTGGTCAGCGATTGGTCACTTTAGCACCATTTAATGCATTGAAACTTTGTCATTTCTTGGGGTTCGTTGAGTTCGGATTGCGGGGTTTTCTCTTTATGTTGGGTTGTCAGAGTTGTTCAGTTCCAGAGACTAGGCATTAACTCATCTCCCAGCACGCCCGAACTCATCTCCCAGCACGCCCGAACTCATCTCCCAGCACGCCCGAACTCATCTCCCAGCACGCCCGAACTCATCTCCCAACACGCCCGAACTCATCTCCCAACACGCCCGAACTCATCTCCCAACACGCCCGAACTCCTCTCCCAACACGCCCGAACTCATCTCCCAACACGCCCGAACTCATCTCCCAACACGCCCGAACTCCTCTCCCAACACGCCCGAACTCCTCTCCCAACACGCCCGAACTCATCTCCCAACACGCCGGAACTCATCTCCCAACACGCCGGAACTCATCTCCCAGCACGCCGGAACTCATCTCCCAGCACGCCCGAACTCATCTCCCAGCACGCCCGAACTCATCTCCCAGCAGGCCCGAACTCATCTCCCAGCAGGCCCGAACTCATCTCCCAGCAGGCCCGAACTCATCTCCCAGCAGGCCCGAACTCATCTCCCAGCACGCCCGAACTCATCTCCCAGCACGCCCAAACTCATCTCCCAGCACGCCCGAACTCATCTCCCAGCACGCCCGAACTCATCTCCCAGCACGCCCGAACTCATCTGGCAGGTTAGGGTAGTATGTGGCAGGTTAGGGCAGTATAGTTGCAGGTTAGGGTACTATATTGGCAGGTTATTGTAGTATAGTGGCAGGTTAGGGCAGTATAGTGGCAGGTTAGGGCAGTATAGTGGCAGGTTAGGGCAGTGTAGTGGCAGGTTAGGGCGGTATAGTGGTAGGTTAGGGCGGTATAGTGGCAGGTTGGGGCGGTATAGTGGCAGGTTGGGGCGGTATAGTGGCAGGTTGGGGCGGTATAGTGGCAGGTTAGGACAGTATGTGGCAGGTTACAGCAGTATAGTGGCAGGTTAGGGCAGTATAGTGGCAGGTTGGGGCACTATAGTGGCAGGTTAGGGCTGTATAGTGGCAGGTTAGGGCACTATGTGGCAGGTTAGGGCAGCCTAGTGGCAGGTTAGGGTAGTATAGTGGTAGGTTAGGGTAGTATAGTGGCAGGTTAGGGCAGTATAGTGGCAGGTTGGGGCACTATAGTGGCAGGTTAGGGCTGTATAGTGGCAGGTTAGGGCAGTATGTGGCAGGTTAGGGCAGCCTAGTGGCAGGTTAGGGTAGTATAGTGGTAGGTTAGGGTAGTATAGTGGCAGGTTAGGGCAGTATAGTGGCAGGTTGGGGCACTATAGTGGCAGGTTAGGGCTGTATAGTGGCAGGTTAGGGCAGTATGTGGCAGGTTAGGGCAGCCTAGTGGCAGGTTAGGGTAGTATAGTGGTAGGTTAGGGTAGTATAGTGGCAGGTTAGGGCAGTATAGTGGCAGGTTGGGGCACTATAGTGGCAGGTTAGGGCTGTATAGTGGCAGGTTAGGGCAGTATGTGGCAGGTTAGGGCAGCCTAGTGGCAGGTTAGGGTAGCATAGTGGTAGGTTAGGGCTGTATAGTGGCAGGTTAGGGTAGTGTAGTGGTAGGTTAGGGCAGTGTAGTGGCAGGTTGGGGCAATGTAGTGGCAGGTTGGGGCAATGTAGTGGCAGGTTAGGGCAGTATAGTGGCAGGTTAGTGTAGTATAGTGGCAGGTTAGGGCAGTATAGTGGAAGGATAGGGCAGTATAGTGGCAGGTTAGGGCAGTATTGTGATGGGAGTGACTTTTGGGGGTGGGGGGACCTCTGTATCAACTTCCCAAATTCCCATTATGTTTAAGGCACCCTGTGCCTGTTAAGGGGTACAGGGTGTGTATGTGAATGTCTGAGTCTTGTGTAGAGTGTGTGTTCCTTTGTTCTCGGCCACATGGTTGTCCATTGTCTGTTTGCCATGTGCTCCCCCCATGGTGCTGTGTCTTCCTGTCCAGCCAACTATTATGGGATGTACTGTTTGTGTATTGGTGTGGGGGTTGGTCAATGTCCTTTGCCATGTGCTTCATCCCATTGTTCTGTGTATTGGTGGGATGGTGAGGGGTGATGATGTATTTCCTGTTCTTGGTTGTGTTTCCCCGCCCTCTGTATATATCCTGTGTTTTGTGTTAAAATAAACAGAGTTGGCTTCCTGTTTTAAGAAGAGCTGGGTGCTGTCTATTTCCTGAGGGATGTCAAGGGTGTGGTCCGTGGATAGTGTTCGGACAGGGGAAGCTGTGGTATAACGGAAAAACTCAGTGCGGTCTGGGTTCTGGTTCCATTACATTGGTGGCAGCGGTGGGATTGTGCTTCCAACCTGTAAACACATCCAAACCATCACCGGGATCCAAGAGCAGGAGAAGAGAGACAGATACCACCCGCAGCTATGGAAACAAAGGTCTTGTGGCGGATGCAGCAAGTGGTGGCTTATTTAGATGACCCGGTTTCTACATGGGAAGAGCGTGGATGGAGAAATACGTCTGTCCAACAGCTGGATGAGGGTGTGGAAGATGGAGCAGTCGGCGCATCCCTCCAATTACAGATCCCAGGATGTATGGATCTAATGGATTTTTCGCTGGAGGATGTTATGGGTGATGAATCACCTGCAGTCTGGGACATCGAAACCACCACCAGGATCCAAGGTTCAGATAGCAGGAGAGATGCAGATACCACCCGCAGCTATGGAAACAGAGGTCTTATGGCGGATGCAGCAAGTGCTGGCTTACCTAGATGATCCTGTTTCTACATGGGATGAGCTTGGATGGAAGGACGCGTCTGTCCAACAACTGGATGAGGGTATGGAAGATGGAGAAGTTGGCTCATCCCTCCAATTACAGATCCCAGAATGCATGGATCTAATTGATTTTTCAATGGAGGACGTTGTGGGTGATGAGTCACCTGCCAAAGTGCTGGCACTGGACTCAAGGGCCACCAGCCCGTGCCCTGGACATTTAGCCATTCCAGAGACTGGGGATTGTACTGACTTTTTTACTGAGGAGGAACCAGCCGGGGAGCTGCCAGCTGAAGCGCTGACAACCGGACAGAGGATCCAGGACCTCTGCCCCACACCTGTGGTAGTTTCAGAGGCCCAGGGTGAGAAGGGAGAGGAGGTTGTTGTCCTCCCTCCCCCACAGTCAGCCAAAGTGGAGGAAACTCTTTTCCCTCCCAAGCCAGGATCTGTGCACCAGGGGGACAGTGACAGAGGAATGCCATCCCAGCAGCAGATCCACAGTCTGGGAGTGGAGGAAGGTAGCCTCCCTCCCCCACGGTTAGCCGGAGCAGATGTGGGGTCCCCAGCAGAAGAGCTGGCAACAGGACAGAGCGCCGCTGGCCTCTGCCTAGCAACTACAGCCACCACCTGGATACCCCAGGGATGCTGGGCAGTCGGCCCAGATCCCCCACAGAAGGATGAAGGCGGCCCAGCCACCCTGTCTTCTCTCCAGCGGCTGAGAGGATTTCCGGGAGAAGGACCAGTCTGTACTTCTCCCCAGCGGCGGGTATGTTCTACGGGAGAGGCAGAGGTTGGCTGGGTGAGTAACGCTTGGTGTGGGACAATTTGCATGGGGTACTGTGTGGGTGTTGGCATTGAGGGACTGGAGGTACCGACTAACTTCAGAGTACATCCGTCTGGGATCTACTCCTGCAGTAGTCTCCTGCCGAAAGGGGAGATATGTGACGGGAGTGACTTTTGGGGGTGGGGGGACCTCTGTATCATCTTCCCAAATTCCTATTATGTTTAAGGCACCCTGTGCCTGTTAAGGGGTACAGGGTGTGTATGTGAATGTCTGAGTCCTGTGTATAGTGTGTGTTCCTTTGTTCTCGGCCACATGGTTGTCCATTGTCTGTTTGCCATGTGCTGTGTCTTCCTGTCCAGCCAACTATTATGGGATGTACTGTTTGTGTATTGGTGTGGGGTTTGGTCAATGTCCTTTGCCATGTGCTTCATCCCATTGTTCTGTGTCTTGGTGGGATGGGGAGGGGTGATGATGTATTTCCTGTTCTTGGTTGTGTTTCCCCGCCCTCTGTATATATCCTGTGTTTTTTGTTAAAATAAACAGAGTTAGCTTCCTGTATTAAGAAGAGCTGGGTGCTGTCTATTTCCTGAGGGATGTCAAGGGTGTGGTCCGTGGATGGTGTTCGGACAGGGGAAGCTGTGGTATAACAGAAAAACTCAGTGCGGTCTGGGTTCCGGTTCCGTTACATTGCTCTTGAATCCCGGTGGTCACAAGTATAGTGGAAGGTTAGGGTACTATAGTGGCAGGTTAGGGCTTTATAGTGGCAGGTTTGGGTAGTATAGTGGCAGGTTAGGGCAGTATAGTGGTAGGTTAGGGCAGTATAGTGGTAGGTTAGGGCAGTATAGTGGTAGGTTAGGGTAGTATAGTGGCAGGTAAGTGTAGTATAGTGGCAGGTTAGGGTAGTATAGTGGCAGGTTAGGGCAGTATAGTGGTAGGTTAGGGCAGTGTAGTGGCAGGTTAGGGCAGTGTAGTGGCAGGTTAGGGCAGTATAGTGACAGGTTAGGGCAGTGTAGTGGCAGGTTAGGGTAGTATAGTGGCAGGTTAGGGTAGTATAGGTGCAGGTTAGGGTAGTGTAGTGGCAGGTTAGGGTAGTGTAGTGGCAGGTTAGGGCAGTATAGGTGCAGGTTAGGGTAGTATAGTGGCAGGTTAGGGTTGGCATTGGGGGAGGGGGGCACAACTAAAATCTGGGGGGCATAGCCCACCCCCCTAGACCTGGCCATGGTTCACACACAATGCCTTTGGGATTACTGGGAACCACATGGCACAGCAGAAAAGATCAAAGGAATTCAGCTGCAGCCAGTCCCTCCACTCAGCAGGTGTCAGGATTACGCCAAAGAATACAAATAAAAAAATGTTTTTACATTTTATTAGCAACAGAGAGAGATATTCACAATCAGCAACAGAGTATAAGAGTAAAACAAACAACCTAGACATGGTTCAGGTCCAGCAGCATGATGACGTCAGCACAGGCTCCACCCCGATATGCTTCGTCCCAGAAGACGTTTTCAAGGGGCTGGTCAATGATGCAAATACATTTTTAATCCTTTGCCAGGAGCAAGCATGCAGCTAGTGAATAACCCGTGATCTGCATGCAGATAAAGTATTAGATCGGCAAGATGATAATAATGTGTGTGTAACTTCTAAAGTCCCTGGTTCCCGCCATTGTTACTAGTTGTTGTTTTCTGCGTCTTACAGCAACTTTAACTCCCACCATGAGAAGAATTTACCAAAACTGCAGGATTTGTCAAATAAAACAGCTTTGCTCTCCTATTTTGTGTAAAATCTCATCGTGACATCCTTTGTGTTTGAATTGTGTCTCCTTCCAGGGGTGGATGACACCTATCAGCATGGGCGTGGCGTTGCGTTGGCGGACTTTAATCGGGATGGAAAGGTGGATATGGTGTATGGAAACTGGAACGGCCCTCACCGCCTCTTCCTGCAGACCAGCACGAATGGGAAAGTTCGATTCCGGGTAAGAAATGTGTCACCAAGTGTGTTTGCCTGTTTACGGTTTATTGACGACGCTGCAAAATATCGGTCAACTCACATTTCCAACAGTGGCCTACAAAGGTTTATTCTTCAGTAGAAGAACCCAGAAGAAGATTGGGGATGATTTATTTAACCCCCAACCAGAAAAAATATTAATCAGAACAAGGAGCCACTCACTGCACATAGGGACCAATCAGAGCTCAACGTTCGTGCCTATAGTGCAAGCTGGGCATTAGGAATACGGAGTGATTGGCTGCTAGGGGCCGTACCTGCACCTCTCATCTCACCAGACAAGCCAACTACTTCATGGCTGCTTACTGTAGATACTGTAGGTCCTTTAAGAAGTCATCTCACCAGCAAGTTAATTTCTTCCTCTTGTCCTGTCCGTAGGAGACACAATGCAGGGAACTCTTTGGTCCAATTCAATCGGGCTGTCATTAGGAAATAAAAGCTCTGCCTGTCAGCACCACCCCAGACTGAAGCCCAAATTAATGGGTGATCCTATGGGGGGAGCTAACAGCAGTAGGCACCGTACCCTCTTCCTTCTCCCCATTTCTTAACCAGCACAGCACTAGAGGCTGCCCCTTCTTCCTTCTCCCTGTTCATGAGCCCACACAGCACTAGGTGCGGCCCCTTCTCCCTGTTCATGAGCCCACACAGCACTAGGTGCGGCCCCTTCTCCCTGTTCATGAGCCCACACAGCACTAGGTTCGGCCCCTTCTTCCTTCTCCCCATTCATGAGCCCACACAGCACTAGGTGCGGCCCCTTCTCCCCGTTCATGAGCCCACACAGCACTAGGTGTGGCCCCTTCTCCCCGTTCATGAGCCCACACAGCACTAGGTGCGGCCCCTTCTCTCCATTCTCCATTCATAAGCCCACACAGCACTATAGGCTGCCCCTTCTTCTTTCTCCCCATTCATGAGCCCACACAGCACTAGGTGCGGCCCCTTCTCCCCGTTCATGAGCCCACTAGGCACTAGGTTCTGCCCCTTCTTCCTTCTCCCCATTCATGAGCCCACACAGCACTAGGTGCAGCCCCTTCTTCCTTCTCCCCATTCATGAGCCCACACAGCACTAGGTGCGGCCTCTTCTTCCTTCTCCCCATTCCTGATCGCTCACAGCACTAGGCACTGCCCCTTCTTCCATTCATGACCCCTCACAGCACTAGGCACTGCTTATCCTTCCTTCTCCCCATTCATGACCCCTCACAGCACTAGGCACTGCCCCTTCTCCCCAATCATGACCTTTCACAGCGCTAAGTGCAGCCCCCTCTTCCTTCTCCTCATTCATGACCCCTCACAGCGCTAAGTGCAGCTCCTTCTTCCTTCTCCCCATTCATGACCCTTCACAGTATTAAACACTGCCCCTTATTCCTTCTTCCCACTCATAGCTTCTCACAGCACCAGGTGCAGCCCCTTCTTCGTTTTCCTTATTCATGACCCTTCACAGTATTAGGCACTGTCCCCCCTTCCTTCTCCTCATTCATGAGCCCTCACAGTACTAGGTGCGGCCCCCTCTTCCTTCTCCCTATTCACGACCCCCCACAGCACCAGGCACGGCTCCTTCCCCTTTCTCCCCATTCATGAGCCCACATAGCACTAGGTGCAGCCCCTTCTCCCCATTCATGAGCCCCCATAGCACTAGGTGCAGCCCCTTCTCCCCATTCATGAGCCCACATAGCACTAGGTGCAGCCCCTTCTCCCCATTCATGAGCCCACATAGCGCTAGGTGCAGCCCCTTCTCCCCATTCATGAGCCCACATAGCGCTAGGTGCAGCCCCTTCTCCCCATTCATGAGCCCACATAGCGCTAGGTGCAGCCCCTTCTCCCCATTCATGAGCCCACATAGCGCTAGGTGCAGCCCCTTCTTCCTTCTCCCTATTCATGACTATGAGCATCAAATACAGACAACGCATTTCGGGGGGGATCCCCCTCCCCCCTTTATTCAGGGCTTGAGCAGTCGAAGTTCATAGAATCACAATGGGATGCACTGTGTATTAAAGCTTGATGGAGTCTATCTTCTCCTAATGGCACTAAGAATGGCCAGCTGAAAATGATCCTACTGCTAATGCCCTGAAGAAGAGTTTTAACCCCCAAAAGCCATTGGCTCAATTTCATGTTCTTAAGCTTTAAATGTTTCAAAAACACCCTTGTGTGGGATGAACATCTGTACTGGGTGCCCCTCCGTAGCATTGACCTTCTGCTGAGCTCTCCCTTTGTCGCGATCAGAGAGGTAGCATCCTAGGACCAGAACATGCCCTCCACCCCCCCCCCCCCATACACACACACACACACACACACGCACACACTATATTTTCATCATCTATGAAGGAAAAAGCACCTTAGAGTCTGTCCATCAGAACCACTTTTCACTTCTGGCAGTCCAGTTCTTTCAATTGGACCCCTTTATTAGTTGTCTCCTTGTGAGCAGCATGGTTGATGTCTTTTAAGAGCCCCCAGCACAGAGGTCTCCTCCACCGGGGTCTCCTCCACCGAGGTCTCCTCCACCGGGGTCTCCTCCACCGAGGTCTCCTCCACAAGGGTCTCCTTCACAAGGGTCTACTCCACAAGGGTCTACTCCACAAGGGTCTCCTCCACCGAGGTCTCCTCCAGAAGGGTCTCCTCCACCGAGGTCTCCTCCACAAGGGTCTCCTCCACAAGGGTCTCCTCCACAGAGGTCTCCTCCACTAGAGTCTCCTCAGGCCTCAGACTTTTTATAGGCTCTCCAACCACCTACTGAGTACACCTCCCCAGGGATTGGATGGATGCCCATAAATATTCAGGCTGCCTGCTGTGTTCTTCCTTCCAATATAATTCTAGAATCCTCAAGAACACAGGGGGCGGTAACAGGGCAGCAGCCCTAAATAAATAACCCCCGCTCCTCTGATTACAGTAGAACTAGCTAAATTTACCGAACAACCTACACTAATCTAGGAGGCTGCTACGTCAGTATACAAGGTGGTATCAAAAAGTTTCAAGAAGTTTTGTAACACACCAACAGGTGGCAGCAAAAGGCTGCATGCAGAGTCACAGGGAGCACCAACCTTCATAAGTCGGTGTACCAAAAGACTTCGTCCTGTGTACATCTGGTGCAACTGGTGCTACTTTGACCACGTGTGTTGACCACGTCTATGAGACCCCAGATCCCTCGTCTGCACTTGAAAGCATTCATTCACACCAAGATCGGTGTGGTTGAATGCTCTTTATTTTTTATAAATGGCGCCGATTGTTTCCGAGTGAACCGGAAGTGATGTCAGGCCATCGTTTATTATTTAACGAAGCCGAGCAAAGTCCATCCGGCTGTTGTTCGGCTCCGTGATCAACCGGCGGCAGCGCTGGCTGGTCGATCGGAACTCCTGGTGGGAAGGAAAATCCTGTAGAAGGTGGTGGGGAGGGGGATGGGGCAGGGGGGAATGTCCCCTCCTGCTGCTTGTAATAGCAATAGAGCAGCTAGTTGGCCCCTCGGATTGCTATTACAAGAAAGACGACCGTGGGCTGTAAGTATCGGTACCAGGATGATGCCAGCAGCTGCACTCACCACCCCGGTACAACCAACGCACATTACTCTACTGCTTACCAGGGAAATTTTTTTTTTTTTTCACATCAGTTCAAATCTTCTTGTTTTTTTTTTCTAGAAATCACAATAACCCCCCCATAAAGTATATTATTATTATTATTATTAACAGTTTGCTCAGCGCTTTACATTATAGTGGGAGACGTTCAAGAGTGCACATGAAAATGGGAGTGTGGTTTTGGGGAGCAAGGAGACAGATATTAGATTGAGGGGATCGCGGTAATTCCCGGAAGAAAGAGGATGTCTTGTGTGTGGGCAAAGTAGTGGAGGATGTTTCCCAGGGGCGTTTTGATTGAAGTTTGTCTAGCATGCAGTAGAGTTTCTTGTTGTCTTCCTGCAGCTAGAGTTCTTCTCCTTTGGTTCAAGCTGGGCTGAGTTCAGCGTGATTGGTATCTGAGTGGTCAGTTCTGGAGTTGTGGAGTTTAGTGGCTGACTTGGTGTAAAAGTTACTAGGCAGGATTCAAGATCCAGGTGGAAGTTCTAGATTGTAAAATGAGATTTGACTTGAGGAGGTGAGGGATGGATGTCAGCTGTAGAATTTATGTGTGAGGGGAGCAGGGGAACCATACGCTGGCCTGGCCTCTGTTATGGAGTTAGATGAGTTGACTCAAGTGAGGCCTTGTTGGTAGAATTCCAGGCTGTATCACTGAGGTCCAGGCTGTATCACTGTAGGCCGCAGTAGGCCTTAATAGGCCGTGTTTGTCTGCCGTGGGTTGAGGGGGGACAGATCCACTCCGATCCCCCCCTCCTGGTATGGACTGGACAGTGGGGCCTTGGGGAGAGCTTTGATGTCTGTCAGTGGCACGCCGCTGCCCACATCGGTGGGGATTTAGAGCCGGGGTGCCTGAGCCTCGGGCTATGCGGCCACACCAGGCCATGGGTGACCCCTGGTGACACGGCCGTGAATGTCCGCTGGGAGGACCGCCGGCGTGGAGATGGATGGAGATGGCATACCCGGATGCAGGGGTGGAGATGGAGTATATATTTTCTTTAAGCAGAGACCGTGGAAAATAAAATGGCGGCAGTTGCCATTTTTTAATGTTGAACAACATTTGTACAGACATTGTTCAAACGCACCTTTTCAGGACAAAAATATTGGGAGGAATGATAGCTGTGACCCCGGACATAACGTAATTGAGCGGATATAGTGAATGCGGGGTCCGGGGAGAGCGGATATAGTGAATGCGGGGTCCGGGGAGAGCGGATATAGTGAATGCGGGGTCCGGGGAGAGCGGATATAGTGAATGCGGGGTCTGGGGAGAGCGGATATAGTGAATGCGGGGTCCGGGGAGGGGATATAGTGAATGCAGGGTCCAGGGAGAGCGGATATAGTGAATGCGGGGTCCGGGGAGAGCGGATGTAGTGAATGCGGGGTCCGTGGAGAGCGGATATAGGGAATGGGGGGTCCGGGGAGAGCGGATGTAGTGAATGCGGGGTCCGTGGAGAGCGGATATAGTGAATGCGGGGTCCGGGGAGAGCGAATGTAGTGAATGTGGGGTCCGGGGAGAGCGGATGTAGTGAATGCGGGGTCCGGGGAGAGCGAATATAGTGAATGCGGGGTCCGTGGAGAGCGGATATAGTGAATGCGGGGTCCGGGGAGAGCGGATATAGTGAATGCGGGGTCCGAAGTAAGCGGATATAGGGAATGCGGGGTCCGGGGAGAGCGGATATAGGAAATGCGGGGACCGGGGAGAGCGGATATAGTGAATGCGGGGTCCGGGGAGAGCGGATATAGGAAATGTGGGGTCCGAAGAAAGCGTATATAGGGAATGTGGGGACCGGGGAGAGCGGATATAGTGAATGCGGGGACCAGGGAGAGCGGATATAGTGAATGCGGGGTCCGGGGAGAGCGGATATAGTGAATGCGGGGGCCGAAGTAAGCGGATATAGGGAATGCGGGGTCCGGGGAGAGCGGATATAGGAAATGCGGGGTCCGGGGAGAGCGGCTATAGTGAATGCGGGGTCCGAGGAGAGCGGATATAGGGAATGTGGGGTCCGAAGAAAGTGGATATAGGGAATGCGGGGACCGGGGAGAGCGGATATAGTGAATGCGGGGTCCGGGGAGAGCGGATACAGGGAATGCGGGGTCCGGGGAGAGCGGATATAGTGAATGCGGGGTCCGGGGAGAACGGATATAGTGAATGCGGGGTCCGGGGAGACCGGATATAGTGAATGCGGGGTCCGGGGAGAGCGGATATAGGGAATGCGGGGTCCATTGGGTTGTGTGTATCTTTGTTGAGGCCGGGGGGGGGGCTGGATTTATTGACAGGTTTCAGTTTTACCGGCGGGCAGCTTTGTTACGTGTTGCGTGGAATCGGGAATCATTATGTCCTAGTTACCACAATAAGCCGCCAGAAAGCGCCTCAGCAGTCGGTTGAATTGATATTCATTCATAGGAATGAGTGATCAGTTGCTCTTCGTTGGGTAGATTCCCCCTCGGAAAATGTTCCTGGAAATAAAGCGTTCTATAGACGGATGAAACGCACCCAATTATTTCAGTACACAGAGATCACAGGGGATTCTTCGCCTGGAGATGTATTAGAAGAATCATTGCTGGTCACCCTCCTCCTCCTCCTCCTCCTCCTCTGTGATTTCTTTTCTTAGTTCTTTCTTATGTAAAACCCTCGTAAGATGTGTGGAGGGAGAAGCGAGATCTTCGGAGAGGAAAACATGGAACATGAAGATAAAGGAAATGTTCTCTTTTTTGGAATATTAAAAGGGACTTATCGCGGTACTTCAGGTTTAATGATTTTTTTTGCAGCAGTAGTCTTCCTTAAAGTGAACGTTCACAGACGGAGGGTCCGCTAGGAACATGGCTGACCAGGGATCGGTGTCACTGTATGGAGGCACGGTGGTCAGAGGAGACCAGGTTATGAGTGTTGGGTGGTGGTCCTCAGTAGGGAGGAGAGACGCCCAGCAATGGGCCCCTGAGAAAAGAACACGAGAGGAGAGACTGGAGAGCCTTTTTGGTAGCCAGGGGTGTATTTACCATAAGGCAAACAAGGCACTTGCCTAGGGCGGCATTTTTCATGGGGGCAGCACCTCACCCCTGAACTCTGCATCACATACTCCTGACCCTGAACTCTGCATCACATACTCCTGACCCCTGAACTCTGCATCACATACGCCTGAACTCTGCATCACATTCTCCTGACCCCTGAACTCTGCATCACATACTCCTGACCCCTGAACTCTGCATCACATACTCCTGACCCCTGAACTCTGTATCACATACTCCTGACCCCTGAACTCTGCATCACATACTCCTGACCCCTGAACTCTGTGTCACATACTCCTGACCCCTGAACTCTGCATCACATACTCCTGACCCCTGAACTCTGTGTCACATACTCGTGACCCCTGAACTCTGTGTCACATACTCCTGACCCCTGAACTCTGCATCACATACTCCTGACCCCTGAACTCTGTGTCACATACTCGTGACCCCTGAACTCTGTGTCACATACTCTTGAACTCTGCATCACATACTCCTGGCCCCTGAACTCTGCATCACATACTCCTGACCCCTGAACTCTGCATCACATACTCCTGGCCCCTGATACTGGGAAGACCAGATTCTCTGCGGGTTCAGGAGGGTCACGGACTTGTAGCTGCAGGAGAACCATTGCCTGGAGAACTCTTGTGTTTTATTGTGATTTCATGTTATCCAGAAAGAACTGGTCATTAGTTGACTTTTATCCAGACTTCCATCTAACAGAAAATAGCAAATGCTTTGACTCCTATGCTGGACGATGGACTCCACAGTGACTGTAACCACACAATGGAGGCCTATAGGATGCACGTCTTGCTGTCCTCATCGGACCAGGGAAATCCAAATGAACTGCATACATGCGGGCCTAGTGCATTACCTGAACATTGATTCATTATATAAAAAAGTAATATACTCACAAAAGGATAAAATATCAAAGGCCTGGCTCTTAGGAAAAGGCAAGGTCTCGAAACGCGTCAGTAATTTGGTCTACTAGTCCCCATAAAGACACCATCTAGGGAGATTGGACCATGCTGTACTTCTTATGGCGTGCCTTTGATATTTTATCCTTTTGTGAGTATATTACTTTTTTATTTAATCAATTTTCATAGGTAATGCACTAGGCCCGTGAGCCCTCTGTTTGTTTCTTTGTATGCGGACTTCCATCTAGCCTGGGCACTCCATCAGTAGTTCACAAGTCCTAGTCACATGCCACATTCTAATGGAACCGTATAGTGGTTAGGGCCAGTAGGAATACCTGCTAACTTTACTAGGAGTTGCTTCTGAGGCCCATTGTCCTGCCAAGTCGCTCTTTGGGGACTACTTTCTTCTTTTGGTGGGACATTTACTGTACTCCAATGGCCTCCACAGTCACCTGATCTCCATCCAATAGGGCACCTTTGGGATGTGGTGGAACGGGAGATTCCAGCACCTTCTGATGGCTCCTTCCAGCAGGATAATGCTCAATGTCACAAAGCTCCAATCATCTCCAACTGGTTTCTTGAACATGACAATGAGATCACTGGTCTCCAATGGCCTCCACAGTCACCAGATCTCCATCCAATAGAGCACCTTTGGGTTGTGGTGGAAAGGGAGATTGGCATCATGGATGTGCAGCCAACAAATCTGCAGCAACTGCGTGATGCCATCATGTCAATATGGAGCAAAATCTCTGAGGAATGTTCCCAACACCTTCTGATGGCTTCTTCCAGCAGGATAATGCACCACAAAGCTCAAATCATCTCCAACTGGTTTCTTGAACATGACAATGAGATCACTGGACTCCAATGGCCTCCACAGTCACCTGATCTCCATCCAATAGGGCACCTTTGGGATGTGGTGGAACGGGAGATTCCAACACCTTCTGACGGCTTCTTCCAGCAGGATAATGCTCCATGTCACAAAGCTCAAATCATCTCCAACTGGTTTCTTGAACATGACAATGAGATCACTGGTCTCCAATGGCCTCCACAGTCACCAGATCTCCATCCAATAGAGCACCTTTAGGATGTGGTGGAACGGGAGATTCGCATAATGGATGTGCAGCCGACAAATCTGCAGCACCAGTGTGATGCTATCATGTCAATATGGACCAACATCTCTGAGGAATGTTCTCAAACCACTTGTTGAATCTATGCCATGAAGAATGAAAACAATTCTGAAGGCAAAAAAGGGGTCCAACCCACTACTAGCAAGGTGGATCTAAAAAAGTGGCTGGTGAGTGTAAATAAGTACAAGAGCCAGTGGCATCCCTAGGTGGGTGCAGGGGGTGCGAGCCGCACCGGGTGACACCTATCGCAAGCATCATAGGGGGGTGACACCAAAATGAAAAAATTTAATTTCGACAGAGCAGAAATGATATTTGGGCCAACCCTTCTTCAAGCACTTTGCAAGGCGTTGGCACCAAATTCTGGATTGATTAGACGCAACAAATAATAAGCGGGATTAAGGAACAAGAAGGAACTGCACATGTGATCGAATCTAACGTTCAGACAACAAATCGCAAACAACTTAAATGCCCAAGTCCTGTGATTACCTCAAACAAGCGCGTGACCAGCACTGAAGTTCGTAGGATATAAGCAACGAGTTTTTACTAATAAAGGGCTTTTGCTGTTTGGATTCTTTTCGATTGGAGACTGGACAATTGTTGGTATTATTATGGTCTGGTAGACTCTAGAGAAGTCTGGAGGGGTGACACCATAGTGTTACCTTACTGGGTGACACCAACCCTAATCCTAGACTCCCATCTGTCCTTTCAGCCCCAAATCCAATCGCTGTCCAAATCTTGTAGACTTCACCTCCGCAACATCTCCAACCTCCGCAACATCTCCAACCTCCGCAACATCTCGTCGCAGGCTATCTCTTCAGTCTATCATGAATGCTGCTGCCAGACTCATACACCTTACTAACCATTCTGTATCTGCCACCTCTCTCTGCCAATCCCTCCTGGGTCCTCCATCCTTCTCTGCCAATCCCTCCACTGGCCTCCATTCAGTGTCCTCCACCCCTCTCTGCCAATCCCTCCACTGGCCTCCATTCAGTGTCCCCCACCCCTCTCTGCCAATCCTTCCACTGGCCTCCATTCAGTGTCCCCCACCCCTCTCTGCCAATCCTTCCACTGGCCTCCATTCAGTGTCCTCCACCCCCCTCTGCCAATCCCTCCACTGGCCTCCATTCAGTGTCCTCCACCCTCCTCTGCCAATCCCTCCACTGGCTTCCCATTGCCCAATGGATAAAATTCAAAACATTAACAATAACATATAAAGCCATTTATAACTCCGCCCCAAATTACATCACCAATATTGTGTCCGAATATCACCTAAACCGTACTCTCCGCTCCTCGCACAACCTCCTGCTCTCTAGCTTCCTTGTCTCCTCCTCCCATGCTCGTCTCCAGGACTTTTCCAGAGCTTCCCCCATCCTCTGGAACTCTCTACCCCAATCTATCAGACTATCGCCTACTCTGCCCACTTTTAGGCGATCTCTAAAAACCGATCTCTTCAGGGAAGCCTATCCTGCCCTCAGCTAATAATGGAATCTTCTATTCCTCCTACCAGTCCATCCCCTACAGTTATTACCTTTTGTACCACTAGCCCCTCCCTCTTAGATTGTAAGCTCCCAGGATCAGGCCCTCCTATCCTTCTTGTATTGAACTGTATCGTTGCTGTATTGTCTCCCGTTATATTGTAAAGCGCTGAGCAAACTGTTGGCTCCATAAATCCTGTATAATAATATATTGCGACGTCATGACACCATCCTGTATAATAATATATTGTGACATCATGACGCCATCCTGTATAATAATATATTGTGATGTCATGACGCCATCCTGTATAATAATATATTGTGACGTCATTACGCCATCCTGTATAATATATTGTGACGTCATGATGCCATCCTGTATAATAATATATTGTGATGTCATGACGCCTTCCTGTATAATAATATATTGTGACGTCATGACACGATCCTGTATAATAATATATTGCGACGTCATGACACCATCCTGTATAATAATATATTGTGAGGTCATGACGCCATCCTGTATAATATATTGTGACGTCATGACACCATCCTGTATAATAATATATTGTGACGTCATAACACCATCCTGTATAATAATATATTGTGACGTCATGACGCCATCCTGTATAATAATATATTGTGACGTCATGACACCATCCTGTATAATAATATATTGTGATGTCATGACACCATCCTGTATAATAATATATTGTGACGTCATGACACCATCCTGTGTAATAATATATTGTGACGTCATGACGCCATCCTGTGTAATAATATATTGTGACGTCATGACGCCAGCCTGTATAATAATAAATAATAATAACCCTAGGGAGGCCACTGACAAGGGCCCCTTCCTTCCACAACCTCTGATTCCACAGAAACAGGAAGCAGAGGTGCCACAATTCTATGTGCTGCAAACATCTGAAACCCAAAGTTCACACAGGAAGGGATCATGTAGCAAGATGCATTTTTTTGAATCCTTCCATACAGAGATGTATATATAGCCCCATTCTGTAGACTTCATACTCTATCTCCTGAAGGTGCAAATTAAGACCTACTTGTGAGCACAGTGAGGGAAAATTGAAATTGGTATAATTTACAGGTTTCCAGGCGCAAAACAAATTATCCGTACTTTAAATCCGCTCCAGAAGGCGATGCAATTTGTAAGTAAATACTGAAAACATATTCTTTCCGCTGACTGCGACGCTCGTCCTGACCGAGGAACACAACAAAGACTCTAATTTCCAGGAATGGGTAATCACTCCCAATTCTTCCCCCGTGCCTCCTGAGTCTCCGGGATATTATTACTCCGATCGAACGGACTTAAACTCTTAACAAATAATTCTTGAAGAGACGCGTGTTCGAGGCGCAACTGCAAAAAAATGACTTCTAATTTGCAGCCGAGGAAAATATGTGTCTGTTAACCTCTTCCCGTCCGGCCGCTGTTCATAAACGGCTCCCGCCTTTTCTAGCTGTGCGTGCTCCCTGGGAGCGCGCACCACCGCGATCCGGTGCCCGCTGTGTCCTCCGGATCGTCCCGATCGTCGGACGGGACTTCTGTACGAGGTCCCGATCATGTGATCACTGATTGGCGAATCAGTGATCACATGCAAAGTAGTAAGCAAGATGTCACTTGTGACATCATTGCTTACTATGTGTGAAATCTGTGAATGATCACAGAGGTCACATGGTACAGGGCTATTCACAACAGCCTTGTACCATGTGACAAGCTGTGACCACTCACAGCTCACTCAGTAATTCTCAATGACTGCAAGAATGCATCCAGAGAGAAAGAGAAATGATTGCTTTTACATCCTATATGGGTGTAAAAGCAATCAGTGTAAAAAAAAAAAAAAAAAAAAATCTTCATCCCCCCCCCACAAGTAGTACAGTGTCACCATGGTGACACTGTACTGCTAGGGTGACAGTATGTAAAAAAAATATATATATATATATATAAAAAAAATAAAATGTAAAAATTAATGTTTAAAAATTATAATTTTTGGTTATAAACTAATTTGGATTTTTTTTTTTTTTTTTTACTAAAAAAATAACGGAATACATTTTGGCTAAGATTTATGATGAAATATTATTTATTTGCAAATTTTTTTTTAAAAAAACACTTTTTTTCAAAATGTTTGAACTTTTTCATTTACATAGTAAAAAAAATAAAAATCCCAGCGGTGAATAAATACCACCAAAATAAAGCTTTATCTGTCTCAAAAAAATGGTAAAAAATTCATATGGGTGCAGTGTTGCATGACCGCGCAATTGTCATTCAGAGTGTGATAGCGCTGAAAGCTGAGAATTGCCCTGGACAGGAAGGGGTAGAAGTGTCCGGACAGGAAGTGGTTACGGAGAGACTGAAGGTGGGAAGTTTGTGGAGCACTTTCCTTAGATCAGGGGTGCCAAACTCAATGTCATTGTGGGCCGCACCATCATTATGGTTCCCCTCAAAGGACCTGTTGTCCAGAGCACCCCACCCCCCTTTTCATCAGATATGAAGAGCCCCCCAAAATCCCGTACATCACAGAGCACCCCACTTACCTTGTGCTGCTGGGAAGAAACTGGGGGTGGAGCTGGAAAGTAGAAAGTGCAGGGTCTGGAGGTGGACCAGAGGAGGGCTGGAGTCGGCTGTAGGAGTCTTGTGAATCTTGTGAATGCTGAGATAATGAGAGGGTGCTGCAGCTGCACAGAGAGGTGCAGGATCTGTAGGAGGAATTATCTCCTCCTCTCTGCTGCTGACTGCTGAAAAAAGGTGGGGGAGGAGACAAGGGAGGTGCCACCGCTGCAGGAGAGGTCACATGTGGGCATTGTGTTTGACACGTGTGCCTTAGAGAATGGAACCTACACTGGTGAGATTAGATGGTGGTTCTCTGATGGACGTTTCTGCCCTCATTGTCATCCAGTGACCAGCAGTGATTGGAGCCAAGATATCTCCAGACCCAATGATGGAGGGAGATAGGGCTGGATTTCTGCATAGACCACAGATGCCGTGGATAGGGCAGGCAGAACAGCTCAGGATATCACCAGCAGGGCCAAACTAGCGTCCCCCCCCCCCCAGATTTTAGTCCCAACCCCCAGGACTAGTGACGTCAGGATAAAAAAATGGAGAGCACCACGCAGGCTCAACAAGGCCGAGTTTGCATGACTGCACAGTGCCATGTCCCTCTGCTCTGCACCACATTGATTTCCATGATGAAGAGGGGCAACCAGGATGCATGACACCATTTATTGCTATGGTGCAGGCAACTGGCCCACACCATGGAAACAAATGATGTTGACCAATCGGAGGGCATTTGAAGTGGATTCAGTCCAGACCTGCTCCGCCTCCCGCTCACTGCCATGAGTCTGCTGCAAAGGTTTGAAGATAAGACTCTTTATTTGGGAAGTGGGGCTACAGTCTCTGTTGTAAAGGGGGACGCTAAAGCTGAAGGGGGCTGACTGATGTGTTCGTGGGGGAGTAGCTTGGGGCGGAGTTATGTATAGCTTTGTATGTTGGTATTTTCAGTTTTATTCCTTGTGCAAGTGGAGGTCAGTGGAGGGATTGGCAGAGAGGGGTGGAGGACACTGAGTGGAGGTCAGTGGAGGGATTGGCAGAGAGGGGTGGAGGACATTTTTTGGAAAACAGTGGAGGGATTGGCAGAGAGGGGTGGAGGACACTTATTGGAAATCAGTGGAGGGTTTGGCAGAGAGGGGTGGAGGACACTTATTGGAAATCAGTGGAGGGTTTGGCAGAGAGGGGTGGAGGACACTTATTGGAAATCAGTGGAGGGTTTGGCAGAGAGGGGTGGAGGACACTGAATGGAGGCCAGTGGAGGGATTGGCAGAGAGGGGTGGAGGACACCGAATGGAGGCCAGTGGAGGGATTGGCAGAGAGGGGTCAAGGACACTTATTGAAAACCAGAGGAGGGATTGGCAGAGAGGGGTTGAGGACACTGAATGGAGGCCAGTGGAGGGATTGGCAGAGAGCAGTGAAGGACAGTTATTGGAAACCAGAGGAGGGATTGGCAGAGAGGGGTGGAGGACACTGAATGGAGGCCAGTGGAGGGATTGGCAGAGAGCAGTGAAGGACAGTTATTGGAAACCAGAGGAGGGATTGGCAGAAAGGGGTTGAGGACACTTATTGAAAACCAGAGGAGGGATTGGCACAGAGGGGTGGAGGACACTGAGCAGTTGGTAAGGGAGATGAGTCTTACAGCAGCATTCAAGATAGAATGAAGGGAGGATAACCTATGCAGACGTAGGCCAATGAGGAGAGAATTGTAATGGTCAAGATGAGAGATAACAAGGGAGTAAATGAGTGGCTTGGTTGTTTCATTGGTTAATAAGGAGTGTATTTTGGAAATGTGAAGTCTACAAAATTTGATTTGAAAGCGGCGAGGAAGCAGTTCTCTGACAGAAGCATCCAGGGCTTGGTTGCCAGGCAGTCCGTCACAAACAGGTCAGAGTCCAGGAGGACACCTAGCAACCTGGCAATGATCAATTTAAGTGGGAGTGAAGGTGACCCATGATATAGTCTGGCTGTGCCCTGGTCCTCTCCATCAGCTGCACACCTGTAAACATGTTGGATTTGTATGGTACAGGAGTCTAAGTAAAATCTATTTGGACTATATAGGTTCTGCTTTCGGCATTTTCCTCCTTGCACACCTAGAGTTTTATTGCTTTCTGTGTCCCGGTTAAGGAGATTCACCCCTCTATTTGTCATGGTGACAATTACACCCGATATTGAAAATGGGGGGAAAAGCTAAAATTTGGAGTTGTTACTGGAACAGGTGTAGAAGGTAAATATGTCACTAGGTAGACTTGTTCCGGTGACAACAGTCTCAGAAGGGATTTTCTCTACTTCAGACCTGTGTTTCCAAACCCTTTTTTCAGTTGTGGCACCCTTTAAAAAAGGTAAAATTTTATCAATGGGAAACCTGAGCTTTAGATGATGCCCACAACCACTTCAATGAAGTTAACTTCACGTCAGAGCCCCCCCCCCCCCTTCATATCAGAGGTCCCTTCATCATATCAGATCCCAACACATCGAATTTCCCCCATAACACCAGAGGTCCTCCCACCACATCAAAGACCCCCCTTTACATCAGAGGCTACCCTATCACATCAGTTGCTCCCCCTTACACCAGAGGCACCCCTATATTTTAGAGCACCACACCAGAGTGGCCCCTTTACTTTAGAAGCCACCTCTACATAAGTCCCTCCATCATATCAGAGCTTCTCCATCACATCTCAGTTCCCACATCACCATAAAGGCCCCCATCAAAGAGCCCCCATATTACACAAATTCTCCATCACAGAACCCCTAGATTACACAGGCCCCCCATCACAGAACCCCCCCCCCACAACAGAGCCCCCCCCCCCCATTTACACATTACCCCTCACACAGGGTCCCCCAATTACACAGTCCCCCTCTCAAAGGGTTCCCCAATCACACAGTCCCTCCTCACATAGCCCCCCAGGTCACACAGCTGTCCCGATCACAGAGCCCCCCAATCACACAGTACCCCTCTCACAGGGTTCCCCAATCACACAGTCCCCCAATCACATAGCCCCCCAATCACACAGATCTCCCCATCACAGTGCCCCCCAGTCAGAAAGTCCCCAAATCACACATCTGTCCTTCACATCTACTTTTGGCTTCAGCAATGCAACAGAAGGCAGGAGATAAAGTAGGTGGACCTCTGTTCTGTCTTGATTGCTGGGGGTGGCAGTTGCCATGAAATGGGCAAGCCAACACTATTGCAATGAATGACGACATACTCCCTGGCCTCAGAGCGCTATTGGTCGTTATGGTGCTGGATGCTTAGGGTACCCTGGACAAGGCAACCCAAGGTGTCATGGCACTCTGGTTGAGAAACACTGGTTTAGAGAGATCTTTTTTCGCTTCCTGTTGTGCCTTTAAAAAAAAGAAAATCTCTCCAATGGGTCAGAGATAGAAAAAAACCCCAAAAACTTGACTTGGATTCTAACCCTTCTCTACTCTTTCCAAAACTCAAGAAAACGTTTTGGAAAGAGTAGAAAGAGTTGGAAAGTTTAGACTTTCAATAAAGTTTATCTTGAAGTGTTGCCATTCTTCTGTCAGTAGACGTTTGGCATTAATTGTTATAGAGCTGAAGCAGAACAGACGTCACCAAGCGCCTTTCCTGCTGCCCATGCCTTGCGATACTCCACTCCCCCGAGGTCCTTTCCTCCCATGTTCTGAAGTAGGTGGACCTCTGTCCTCTCTTGAATGCTGGGGGTGGTCATTGCCATGAAATGGGCAAGCCAACACTATTGCATGAATGACAACACACGCCCTGGCCTCACAGCGCTATTGGTTGTTATGGTGCTGGATGCTCAGGGTACCCTGGACAAGGCAAAACAAGGTGTCATGGCTCTCTGGTTGAGAAACACTGGTTTAGAGAGATCTATTTTCGCTTCCTGTTGTGCCTTTAAAAAAAGAAAATCTCCCCAATGGGTCAGAGAAAGAAAAAAAACCCCAAAAACTTGACTTGGATTCTAACCCTTCTCTACTGTTTCCAAAACTCAAGAAAACGTTTTGGAGAGAGTAGAAAGAGTTGGAAAGTTTAGACTTTCAATAAAGTTTATCTTGAAGTGTTGCCATTCTTCTGTCAGTAGACGTTTGGCATTAATTGTTATAGAGCTGAAGCAGAACAGACTTCACCAAGCGCCTTTCCTGCTGCCCATGCCTTGCGATACTCCACTCCCCCGAGGTCCTTTCCTCCCATGTTCTGAAGTAGGTGGACCTCTGTCCTCTCCTGCATGCTGGGGGTGGCCATTGCCATGAAATGGGCAAGCCAACACTATTGCATGAATGACGACACACGCCCTGGCCTCAGAGTGCTATTGGTTGTTATGGTGCTGGATGCTCAGGGTACCCTGGACAAGGCAAAACAAGGTGTCATGGCTCTCTGGTTGAGAAATACTGCTCTCCCTTCACTTCCTGTTGCGCCTTTAAAAAAAAGGAAGGGAAAGAAAATCTCCCCAATGGGTCAGAGACGGGAAAAAAACCCCCAAAAAGTTGACTTGGATTCTAACCCTTCCCTACTCTTTCCAAAACTAAAGAAAATGTTTTTGGAAAGTGTAGAAAGTGTTGGAAAGTTTAGACTTTCAATAAAGTTTATCTTCAAGTCTTCTGTCAGAAGACATTTGGCATTAATTGTTATAGAGCTGAAGCAGAACAGATTTCACCAAATGCCTTTCCTGCTGCCCATGCCTTGCGATACTCCACTCCCCCGAGGTCCTTTCCTCCCATGTTCTGCGTCGTCTTCGTTCCATCACGACGTTATCACCGCTTGTACACAGCTCAGAGACATTGGCCTGCTAGTTTGATGAGCTCCCATATGTTATGTTGGATTTCATTTATTTTTCCATGCATGTGATCCGGTTTCTATGGATACCACCGATTAAAGCAGTGGGGATGTCCTCAGAAACCTCTCATGAACTTCAGACTGGAGGAACTTTTTCCTGAACTTCATAAACTCCGATTTGTGGAGGAATGTCCGAGGCACCCGAGAGGCTCTTTGTTGGTGTGGTGTTGCGTTCTTCACTGGAAATCTCAGAAACTATGGAAGACTAAAAGGGAAACTCCACTTTTGTGACTAAAATATAGCAAATAATATATCTATATTCTAGTATATGAAATGGCAGCACAAGCCATGATGTCAATGAATGTTATTAAAATGACCGTTACTTTCCTATCTGCGGCTGATGTCATTTTCTGTAAAATTCAATACAAACTAAATTATGTACACAGATGGCATTCAGACCGCCCCCAGAAATGTCATTTCCTGCCTCTGTGATTGGCTCATTGATTTCCCTAGAAGTCTGCACTGATACAAGTCAGATTTTATGTATCCCCTTCAATAGGAATTTTAGTTTTGTTGAGATAACCCACAACGCTTGAAGAAGTCCCCCTCCCCCCTGAAATGTCCCCCATGTTGTCATGTTACAATGTATTCCCCCCCCTGAAATGTCCCCCATGTTGTCATGTTACAATGTATTCCCCTCCCCCTTGAAATGTCCCCCATGTTGTCATGTTACAATGTATTCCCCTCCCCCTTGAAATGTCCCCCATGTTGTCATGTTAAAATGTATTCCCCCCCTGAAATGTCCCCCATGTTGTCATGTTACAATGTATTCCCCCCCTGAAATGTCCCCCATGTTGTCATGTTACAATGTATTCCCCTCCCCCCTGAAATGTCCCCCATGTTGTCATGTTACAATGTATTCCCCCCCCTGAAATGTCCCCCATGTTGTCATGTTACAATGTATTCCCCTCCCCCCTGAAATGTCCCCCATGTTGTCATGTTACAATGTATTCCCCTCCCCCCTGAAATGTCCCCATGTTGTCATGTTACAATGTATCCCCCCCCCCCCCGAAATGTCCCCCATGTTGTCATGTTACAATGTATTCCCCTCCCCCCCAAAATATCCCCCATGTTGTCATGTTACAATGTATTCCCCCCCCCCGAAATGTCCCCCATGTTGTCATGTTACAATGTATCCCCCCCCCAAAATGTCCCCCATGTTGTCATGTTACACTGTATTCCCCCCCCCAAAATGTCCCCTATGTTGTCATGTTACAATGTATTCCCCCCCCCCCCCTGAAATGTCCCCCATGTTGTCATGTTACAATGTATTCCCCTCCCCCCTGAAATGTTCCCCATGTTGTCATGTTACACTGTATTCCCTCCCCCCTGAAATGTCCCCCATGTTGTCATGTTACAATGTATTCCCTCCTCCTGAAATGTCCCCCATGTTGTCATGTTACAATGTACCCCCCCCCCCGAAATGTCCCCCATGTTGTCATGTTACAATGTATTCCCCCTCCCCCCTGAAATGTCCCCCATGTTGTCATGTTACAATGTATTCCCCCTCCCCCCCCGAAATGTCCCCCATGTTGTCATGTTACAATGTATTCTCCCCCTGAAATGTCCCTCATGTTGTCATGTTACAATGTATTCCCCTCCCCCCTGAAATGTCTCCCCATGTTGTCATGTTACAATGTATCCCCCCCCCCCATGTTGTCATGTTACAATGTATCCCCCCCCCCCATGTTGTCATGTTACAATGTATCGGGATTGGATGTGATGGACCGACACAAAGTGGCACATAATTGTGAAGTGGAAGGTAAATGAGAAATGGTTTCCAACATTTGTGACAATAAATCTGTGAAAAGTGAGGTGACATTTGTATTCGGCCCCCCCAGAGTCAATACTTTGTAGGGCCCCCTTTGGCTGCCATTCCAGCTGCAAGTCTTTTTGGGGATGTCTCTTTGCACATCTAGAGAGGGACATTTCTGCCCGTTCTTCTTTGCAGAATCCCTCAAGTTGTCAGATTGGATGGAGAGCGTCTGGGAACAGCAATTTTCAGGTCTGGCCACAGATTCTCCATTGGATTTGGGTCTGGACTGTGACTGGGCCATTCTAACACATGAAGATGCTTTGATCGGAACCATTCCATTGTAGGTCTGGCTGGATGTTTCGGGTCGTTGTCCTGCTGGAAGGGGAACCTCCTCCCCGGTCTCAAGTCTTCTGCAGACTCTAACAGGTTTTCTTCTAAGATTGCCCTGTATTTGGCTCCATCCATCTTCCCATCAACTCAGACCTGCTTCCCTGAACCTGCTGAAGAAAAGCATCCCCACCACATGATGCTGCCACCACCATGTTTCCCGGTGGGGTGGGTGTGTTCAGGGGGATGGGCGGTGTTAGTTTTCCCCCACACATAGTGTTTTGCTTTCAGGTCAAAAAGTTGAATTTTGGTCTCCTCTGACCAGAGCCCCTTCTTCCACATGTTTGCTGTGTCCCCCACATGGCTTCTCACAAACTGCAAACGGGACTTCTTATGGCTTTCCTCCAACAATGGCTTCCTTCTTGTCACTCTTCCATAAAGGCAGATTTGTGGAGTGACGACTAATAGTTGTCCTGAGGACAGATTCCCCCCCTGAGCTGTGATCTCTGCAGCTCCTCCACAGTTCCCATGGGCCTCTTGGCTGCTTCTCTGATGAATGCTCTCCTTGCCCGGCCGGTCAGTTTAGGTGGATGGCCATGTCTTGGTAGGTTGGGAGTTGTGCCGTACTCTTCCCATGTTCAGATGATGGATTGAACACAGTGCTCCGTGAGATGGTCAAAGCTTGGGAGATCATTTTATAACCTAACCCTGCTTTACACTTCTCCACAACTTTATCCCTGACCCGTCTGGTGTGTTCCTTGGCCTTCATTATGCTGTTTGTTCACTAATGTTCTCTAACAAACCTCTGAGGGCTTCACAAAACAGCTGGATTTATCCCGAGATCACATGACACACACAGGGGGACTCTATTTACTGATTAGATGACTTCTGAAGGCAATTGGTTCCACTAGATTTTAGTTAGGGGTATCAGAGTAAAGGGGGCTGAATACAAATGCCGCCACACTTTTCAGATATTTATTTATCAAAACTTTTGAAAGCCATTTCTCATTCTCCCTCCGCTTCACAATTATGTGCCACTTTGTGTCGTTCTGTTACATCCAATCCCAATAAAACACATTGATGGTTCTGGTTGTCACATGACAACACGAGGAACATTTCAAGGCGCTGTACGCTGTGTAGGACTGAATGAGAGACTTGTGTATCTGTTGGCGGAGATCTGTTTCTGACATCTCCTAATGCCGCACACAGCCGTACACATTGGCATGCAGTCCTGCCGATGCTGAGCAGCTCCTGACACTCGGGTCAGAACGTAGACGTTGATCGGAATGGGTCAGTACTCAAACGGTCAATGAAATCCTCGCTCGGCTTCAGGTGGCGCCATGACGTAATTAACCAGGAATGCTTGGCCACATCCGATGCTGCAGTCTGCTTCCCTGAACACCCTCCACCCCAGAAGGATCCGGTGTTCCCAGGGAGGACAGGCGGCACTAAGGAGAAGTCGAGGTCACAGCCGCAAGCTGCAGATGCATTTCAGCCTCCACCAGCCTGGAGTAGAAGAATGTCATTTGTCACCCTTTGCCCGCAGTGTGCTGGTGAATGCGCCATTTATCTTCCTCCCTTCCAGAAATGTCTAATTGCCTCTGCTTTCACATTACAGCTGCAGACGGGGCGGTTCCTTCATTTCTTCTGTCATTTTCAACTATTTGCTAATGTTTGACTGAGCAGATCTGAGGGCCGGTTACCTCCGAATCCCACGCTGCCCCTCCCACGTCCCACTTCACAAGTCCACTTTTGGGGCTTTCAAGAACCAAGCAGGACAGAGCCGTTGCTTGTCCTCCAGAGGGTTCCCTCCCCTCCCCCTCCAGAGGATCCCCCCCTTCACCCTCCTGAGGATTCCTCCCCCTTCACCCTCCAGAGGGTTCCCTCCCCTCCCCCTCCAGAGGATTCCCCCCTTTGACCTCCTGAGGATTCCTCCCCCTTCACCCTCCAGAGGGTTCCCCCTCCCCCTCCAGAGGATTTCCCCCCCCCCCTCACCCTCCAGAGGATCCCCCCCAGAGGATTCCCCCTTCGCCCTCCTGAGGATTCCCCCCCTTTGCCCTCAAGAGGATTCCCCCCCACTCCAGATGATTCCCCCCCTCCCCCTCCAGAGGATCCCCCCCTTCACCCTCCAGAGGATTCCCCCTCCCTTCGCCCTCCTGAGGATTCCCCCCTTCACCCTTCAAAGGATTCCCCCCCCCCCTTTGCCCTCCTCAGGATTCCTCCCCCTTCACCCTCCAGAGGGTTCCCCCCCTCCCCCTCCAGAGGATCCCCCCCTTCACCCTCCTGAGGATTCCTCCCTCTTCACCCTCCAGTGGGTTTCCCCCCTCCCCCTCCAGAGGATCCCCCCCTTCACCCTCCAGAGGATCCCCCCCCCCCTTCGCCCTCCTGAGGATTCCCCCCCTTCACCCTCCAGAGGATTCCCCCCCCATTCGCCGTCCTGAGGATTCCCCCCCTTCACCCTCCAGAGGATTCCCCCCACCTTTGCCCTCAAGAGGTTTCCCCCCCCCCCAGATGATTTCCCCCCTTCCCCCTCCAGAGGGTTCCCCCCCTCCCCCTCCAGTGGATTCCCCCCCTTCACCCTCCAGAGGATTCCCCTCCCCCTTTGCCCTCAAGAGGATTTTCCCCCCCTCCATATGATTCCCCCCTCCCCCTCCAGAGGTTCCCCCCTTCACCCTCTAGAGGATTCCCCCCCTTCAACCTCCTGAGGATTCCTCCCCCTTCACCCTCCAGAGGGTCCCCCCCCCTCCCCCTCCATAGGATTCCCCCCTTCACCCTCCAGAGGATTTCCCCCCCCCTCACCCTCCAGAGGATCCCCCCCAGAGGATTCCCCCTTCGCCCTCCTGAGGACTCCCCCCCTTTGCCCTCAAGAGGATTCCCCCCACTCCAGATGATCCCCCCCCCCCTCCCCCTCCAGAGGATCCCCCCCTTCACCCTCCAGAGGATTCCCCCTCCCTTTGCCCTCCTGATGATTCCCCCCTTCACCCTTCAGAGGATTCCCCCCCCCTTTGCCCTCCTCAGGATTCCTCCCCCTTCACCCTCCAGAGGATTCCCCCCCCCAGATGATTCCCCCCTCCCCCTCCAGAGGATCCCCCCTTCACCCTCCAGAGGATTCCCCCCCCCCTCAGATGATTCCCCCCCCTCCCCCTCTAGAGAATCCCCCCCTTCACCCTCCAGAGGGTTCCCCCCTCCCCCTCCAGAGGATTCCCCCCCCCCCCCCCCCTTCGTGACCAGGCCATTTTTTCATTACGGCGCTGCATTACTTTAACTGACAATTGCACGGTCATGCAACGCTGCACCCCAATGAAATGTACGTCCTTTTTTCCCACGAATTGAGCTTTCTTTCAGTGGTTTTTTTTGCGCTATAAAAAAAATGACCAACAATTTTGAGAAAAAAACAATATTTTTTACTTTTTGCTATAAAACATGTCCAATAAAAAAAATTTAAAAATCAAAGTCTAGGCCAAAATGTATTCTGCTCCGTGTCTTCGCTAAAAAAAAAAAAATCCCAATCCATGTAAATTACTTGGTTTATGTGAAGGTTATCGCGTCTACAAATGGCGGGATGGATACGGGGGTTTTATTTTATTTTTACTAGTAATGGTAATCAGCGACTTATAGCGGGACTGCGGCGGGCATTCTGACAGTGAGGGGGGAACTGACATCCCCAGTGACACCAATACAGTGATCAGTGCTAATAAAAAGCACCGACACTGTACTAATGGCACTGGACAGGAAGGGGTTAACATGAGGGGCCATCAAAGGGTTACTTGTGTGCTGTGTGTGTGCTTCACTGTGCGCATGCTGCTGTGCAGAGCCATACAAAGCAGTGTGTCAGAGCTGACAGGGGACAGATCTGCATTGTTTCCATACAGTTCTCTCCCTCCGTCGTAATACTCCGCGATCACCGGCTGCCGATGAGTAATCACTGGCTGGGACCCGGTGATTGACAGCCGAGCCCGCGAACAGTGGCGAGGGTAGGGAGCATGCGTGGCTCGCGTGCACCCCCTGCCCAGAAATGCCAAATCATGTATATATGTATGTGTGTGATTATGTGCACCCCTGACACCCTGTAGCAGTATATCTGGCGGGAAAGCGGTTAAATCAGACATTAAGAAAAATGATGAGATGTAAAATAATGGAGCCCCCAACATTGGTGTCAGTGGACATATCAGCTCCCAACATTGGTGTCAGTGAACACAATAATAACCCCCAACATTGGTGTCAGTGGACACAATAATAACCCCCAACATTGGTGTCAGTGAACACAATAATAACCCCCAACATTGGTGTCAGTGGATGCAATATTAACCCCCAACATTGGTGTCAGTGGATGCAATAATAATTCCCAACATTGGTGTCAGTGAATACAATAGTAAAATATTCCCCACAGGCAGTAAAAGATTCCCTCCTCATTGGTGATCATGGCAGTGTAAGGTAAGCCCAGCCCCCCCCCCCCCAGCTGCTGGTCATGTCAGTGAAAGTGAACCCCCTCATTGGTGACCCCTTACCTATAACATACTGCCACCCCGCCCTCTCCCAAGGATTCCCAGTCCCAGGATATCTCACCATTCCCAGGATATCTCACCATTCCCAGGATATCTCGCCATTCACAGTCCCAGGATATCTCACCAGTCCCAGGATATCTCACCAGTCCCAGGATATCTCACCATTCCCAGTCCCAGGATATCTCACCATTCCCAGGATATCTCACCATTCCCAGTCCCAGGATATCTCACCATTCCCATTCCCAGTCCCAGGATATCTCACCAGTCCCAGATGTCGTGTGCATAAAGCGCCCATAAAAACATTTGATCGATCTCTTTGCACGCGTGGCATCACGCCAATCATATATCATATTGTTTCCTGAAACAGATCAGTCCACAGACACCGCCATTCATTACGGAACCTCTCATCACATGACACGTTAGGGGAACGCCAAGAAACAGGAAAAAGCTTTTAGCTTCTGCCTGATGGAGAATTCTGGAAAACAGCAGAATGAAGGAATCCCTGATGTCATTAATATATAACTGGCACATGTTCCTCATTAGACCGAGTACAGTGTCATAAATTATCTCATTAACAAGTAATTGGCGCTCCCTTCATTTTCGCCTTAGGAGAGATATAAAAAGGCGCCGTTGCCTATGGCGCTGGAGACCGAGGTCTGGTAAGTTCTTCTAAAGGGGGCACTGCAGGGTGGATGGGGAGGTTTGGCAGCACTGTGGGGGCTAAGGGGTCTCAGGGGGCCTGGGAAAGCTGTTGCCTACGGCAGTCCTTGTCAACCTTGTTGAGACCAAGATCTGGTAAATTCTTCTAAAACCTTCCATATCCCAACAGGGGACTGGTAGCAACCGTGGGGGACTTTGTCTATGGAGGGGGCTGGGGGTCTCCCTATGAGACTGAGGACTTTGCAGAGGCAATGTGGGGACTGGAGGGCACTGTGGGGGCTGGAGTGCACTATAGGGCACTTTTGGAGGTTGGTGGCACTACGAGGGTCTGGAGGCTCTGCAGCAAGCAAGGGGGCACTTTAGGGTGGGGGGGCACTGTGGGAGGTTTGGCAGCACTGTGGGGTCTCAGGCGCCTCAGGGGGCCTGGGGGAGCTGTTGCCTACGGCAGTTGGTTTCATCCTTGTTGAGACCAAGGTCTGGTAAATTCTTCTAAAACCTTCCATATCTCAACAGGAGACTGGGGGCAACTGTGGGGGACTTTGTCTCTGGAGGGGGCTGGGGGTCTCTCTAGGATACTGAGGACTTTCACAGGGGCAATGTGAGGGACTGGAGGGCACTGTGGGGGCTGAACTGCACTATAGGGCACTTTTGGAGGTTGGTGGCACTACGAAGCGCTGGAGGCTCTTCAGCAAGCAAGGGGGTACTGCAGGGTGCGGGGGGCACTGTGGGAGGTTTGGCAGCACTGTGGGGACTCGGGGCCTGGTTGAGCTGTTGCCTATGGCAGTCGTTGTCAACCTTGTTGAGACCAAGGTCTGGTAAATTCTTCTAAATCCTTCCATATCCCAACAGGGGACTGGGGGCAACTGGGGGGGACTTAGTCTATGGAGGGGGCTGGGTGTCTCACTATGAGACTGAGGACTTTGCAGAGGCAATATGGGGGACTGGAGGGCACTGTGGGGACTGGCGTGCACTATGCGGTGCTTTTGGAGGTTGGTGGCACTACGAGGGGCTGGAAGCTCTGCAGCAAGCTAGGGGGCACTGCAGGGTGGGGGGGGGGGGCACTCTGGGAGGTTGGGCAGCACTGTGGGGGCTAAGGGGTCTCAGGGGGCCTGAGGGAGCTGTTGGAGGTTGAAGGGCACTCTGGCACACTATGGGAGGCTGGGTGGCACTATGGGAGTTTGGTAGCCCCTCTGGCAGGTTGGGTGATCTGCAGCTGGATTGAGGTTCAGAAGGACGGAGGCCACAGCCTGATGGATGACCACTATTGGCCTACAGAAACTGTTCAGATTCTAATTTCTAAATTGATAGCAAAGAAATGGAAGGGAAACCTCTGATTGGTGGTTTCAAAAACTAAAAGGCAGTCTGCAAAAAAAGAGTAATAATGCTTACAAGTCCCACTGCTGGTGACTCCAATCTTCCTGTCCTTGTTAATCAGAAGAATCTTCAGCATCCGACAATTCCCAGTGTGTTTGATGCCCCCCCCCCCCTGCTGTGTACTGGGCTTCCATCCAATGGCCGCTAAGTCACTGGTGTGATCACAGATTTTATGGTGGGACATAGTAAATACATAGCTGATGGTGGGTGCAGGGCCGATCCGAGTCTATTTTGCACCTTAGACAAGTCCAACTACAAGCCCCCCCCCCCGCCCCCCTGAAAAAATAAAGCCTGTGCAGGGATGCTCTCTGTCCTCTTTGTCAATGTTATCTCTGTGTGGATACTGATTGGGCAGCTGGGAGGGGGTGACGTTGTGCGCGGCTTGCAGGACACCTCATTGACTGGATACCTCTTCTTCATGGATTCTCTGAAGTTTGCAGGAGATGACTTTGTCTCCACCGAACATCATCCAATCCTACAGCGGTATGGGAAGGGTCAGTGTGTGGAGAAAAGGGCAGTCATCACACATTTTGGGGCCCTTTACAAAGCTTTAGGCCTGGATCCCCCGGGCCTGAGTCCCTTACATCAGAGTTTACCCCTTTCATTATGGTCCCCAAAGTTCCACCCCCCCTTACATCAGGGTCTCTAGAGTCCCCCTCCTTTCATCAGTGTCCCCAGAGTCATCCCCCCCTTACATCAAGGTCTCAAGAGTCCTCTCTCCTTAAATCAAGGTCCCCAGAGTCCGTCCCCCCCCCCTTACATCAGAGTTTGCCCTTGCATCAGAGAACCCACTTTCATTAGGGTCCCTAAAGTCTCCCCTTACATTAGAATCCCAAAGTCCCCCCCATTACACCAGGGTCCACATAGCCCACCCTTACATTAAGGTTCCCTAGAACCCCCTTCCTTAAATCAGGGTCCCCTAGAACCCCCCTCCTTAAATCAGGGTCCCCAGAGTCCCCCTCCTTACATCAGGGTCCCCAGAGTCCCCCCCTACATCAGGATCCCCAGTGCCCCCCTCCTTAAATCAGGGTCCCCAGAGTCCCCCCTTACATCAGAGTCCCCCTTTCATTAGGATCCCCAAAGTCACCCCCCTTACATGAGGGTCCCCAAAGCCCCCTTATATCAGGGTCCCTAAAGTGACCTTACATCAGGGTCCCTAAAAAGCCCCCTTACATCAGGATCCCTAAAGCAGCCTTCTATCGGAGTCACCAAAACCCCCTTACATCATAGTCCCTAGAGCCCATTCCCTTTCAATAGGGTCCCCAGAGTTAGAAGGGAAGAGCAGAGTTGGGTAAAGAGTGGAGAGGATTTAGAGAATAGTTGGGGTCATGGAAGGGGAGGAGGGAGTACTGTGAAGACCCCAGCTTACAGAATTCATTCCTTCTCATTGCAGCATTTGGCTACAGGACAGGTGGAAGGCTGGACACTGGGACCGGATAGGTTTGGAAGAGGAACGTCCTCCTCCTCATCTGAATGCTGGGGCCTGGGGGAGGGGCAAGTTCATGATTGGCTGTTAGAACATAGGTGGCCCTAGCAACCAAACCCTGGCGCTGAGAACAGCAGGCGGCGGTGGACGCTGTCGGTCACCATACATTCCAGGACAGCTCTAATTGCTGAACAGCCTGCACTGTTGCTGAGTGGCGTGGCTGTGGTACCAGGTACAATGGCTGGGTTTTTGGGCAGGACACTCTGGAGGGGGTTTAGACCCAGCAACAACTGGCTGTGGCTGCGCCCTAGGCAGCATTGGCACCTTAGGCGGCTGCCTAGTTTGCCTACTGGTAGCACCGACCCTGGGTGAGTGGAACCACAGTGCATAGTATAGGGTGGAGCCATCCAACACATAGATGTTGCCAAAGATTCTTCACATTTTATGGTTTGTAACCGAGTGAAGATCAGAGTCACTGTTGATGGGATTACTTGGAAGATCTCAGATGTTCTGCAGGATCCCATAACAGAAGTCTTCATCCACATGCACCCGTCAGGAACCATCGCGTGTGGGTCTACACATGCGTAGGTGTCTGCCGAGACGTATAGGTGGCAGGGCACTAGGACCCAGGCGCACCCGTCGTCTGGACAGTACTAGGCAGGCACTGGGACCCAGGCGTAGCCTGTCAGGTGCAGGGCGGGCTATTTGAGCTAGCCCTGCACAGACACTTGTTGCCAAATGGTCTTTGTATCCTGTTACCTGTGTGTGAGTACTTCTGATCTGGATTGTTTTGACCTTGTTGCCTTCTCCCGTCCTGACCCCTTGGCTTGCCTGACTCTGCTCCTGGATGTTCCCGTTTACATCTGACCTCCTGGTATTGACCCTGCGTGTGACCCGACTATCCTTTGCCTACCGTTTTGTACCTTACCGATCCGCTAGTTACCGACCCGGCCTGCATGACTCTGATTTAGCTCATCCATCCACCCACCCCGCAGGGATCACTAGGCTCCCTTACATCAGACTACTAGCTCTCTGGAGCCCGTCAGACTCCTCTACCCCTGTTGAAGATACCTGGTAGTTGCGACCTGGTACCGGAGCGCTCCAAGTCCATCCCGACCATCAGGGGCCCTGGTGAACAAGTGCTCCGGTGCTTAGACTCCACACTCTGGGGAGGCTCTACCGGGGGACTGATAGAGGTGCTGTCAGGTGGTCCGTTACAGCACCAGTCAGCCGGACAGACAGTAAGCTCCTTTATTGGATGTCCCGGGACCTGGTCTCAATGTCCAGCTATGCATAACCCATCTGTCCGGCTGACTGCTGTGGAACATTGACTAGCCCCACTATACTGAAGTGTGGATCTGTCTTCAACCCGGAGGGAGTGATGAGGGGTTAACGTGGAGCTTGGACGATGGACTGTCCATGTGGTTGCCCTTTGCCTCGAGACGGTGATAGCCATCAGAAAACGAGACAATGTCAATTCTAATGCCTTTTGGCATGCGGACATCATGCGTTGAGCATGCTCGGACCCCGGTGTCATCTGGAATGTGAGTGGGAACACTATCCAATTTTATCCTCCATTTACTCCACCGTGGGTCCCCACTGAACTTTGTTACTTGGACTGGATCTTAGTCTCAATATTTTAGCTACTCCATCTGCTATCACTGTGGCCCAATGGTCACTATCTGAGGCATTTTTCCTGCGCATACAGCCAGAGCTGCTGTTAGAAACCACGGGGCCCCATACAGAATACCTGTCAGGGCCCCTCCGCAAAAAAAAAATGCTTCAGTTATGAATGAACAGTGAGTAATTGTTACTGATCACTCATTGTGTTCATTCAGGAAAGGCCTAATTAGCAGACCTTTCCCCACTCTCCATCCTGAAGGATCCTATTGTGAGTTGCAGCTGGCGGTGGAAAGGAGAGGAGGGGAGCCGGAAGCACTATGGGGTGGGGGCACACAGGGGGGCCTGGGTAGCAGGGGGAAACGTATGGTGCACAGGGAGGTTGATGGGTGCAGTGGGGGGGGGCAATTACTGGAACCGACTCGCTGTATGGCTCTCTCTGCTGCAGCTTAAAGCCAGTGGGAGGAAGAGGAGAAGAAGCCGCCCTCTCTGCCCACATCTGATTCAACCAGCTGCCTGGGTCTCCCTTCTGGGCTGGGCCCAATACAGGAGGGATGGTGGTACCCCCTTATCCACAGCCCTGCATGCAGTATTAATGCCAATACTGTTAACTTGGCCCGAGCCTAACCATGTTCTCCTATGAGATTTCCGCCTGCATAATTCATGGTGATCATGTTCTTGTTCACCACATGGTGCTCTATCTACTAGCCCAGGGGTGTCAAACTGGCGGCCCTCCAGCTGTTGCGAAACTACAAGTCCCATCATGCCTCTGCCTTTGGGAGTCATGCTTGTAACTGTCAATCTTGCAATGCCTCATGGGACTTGTAGTTTGGCAACAGCTGGAGGGCCGCCAGTTTGACACCCGTGCGCCATCATGGCTTTCATTGATGCCTAGCTACGTCTGTATTCCAATGATCCAGGTGTCATCTCCACACCACATGTATGAGGGAGGCTGGATTTTGTGATGTTTTTGATCCTTCTTTATCCTTCACTTGCATAACTGATTGAGGAAGATTTTTACATCTTCAATGCCCTACTTTAGATGGCTACATGTATTTGATTTTTAATCTCAGCTTTGCATTAACAAGGATTTGTCCCCCACATTACATCTTGACTCTGCCTCCATGCATACTTTGATGATGGTAATTAATGGGTCTATATTCCTGGCCGTGGTGGCGTAGAGTCTAGTGATATACCATGTTGGGGACATTGTGTACTTTTTACATCCAACCCGGGTTTCCCTAATCGTTAAAGTGATTGTTCCCCCATGAACATGTTTTCTAGTGCACAATTTTGGGTACTGTGACCCGCACCTGAGTTAGTGAATGAAATAACTTCTGTTCTGACTATTTCCCCCATCTGGTGTCATTGTATGTTTTACAGTCTCGCCCCTTTTTTATTCTATATTATGTCACCTGTAACCATGACCAGGAGCTGACAACATAGAAATCACACCGACAACCAGGTACAATGGTGAAAGATGGACTCCACCTTTCTGTTGTGTGTCTCTGTGTGCCACATGGAGCATGGAGGAGAGGAAGAGCAGCAAAGAATTGTCTGGGGATTGGAGAACAAAAATGGTGGAAATGATGGACAATCTCAAGGTTACAAGTCCATCTCCAGAGATCCTAACGTTCCTGTGTCCACTGTGCGCAACATTGTCAGGAAGTTTCCAGCTCATGGCACTGTAGCTAATCTCTGATGAAAGATTGCAACGAAAGATTGTTGGAATGGTGAAATAGAAATATGGTAGGAGACCCAGGAGGACCCCACTGCTGACACAGAAATATGGTAGGAGACCCATGAAGACCCCACTGCTGACACAGAAATATGGTGGGAGACCCAGGAGGACCCCACTGCTGACACAGAAATATGGTGGGAGACCCAGGAGGACCCCGCTGCTGACACAGAAATACGGTGGGAGACCCAGGAGGACCCCACTGCTGACACAGAAATATGGGAGGAGACCCAGGAGGATCCCACTGCTGACACAGAAATATGGGAGGAGACCCAGGAGGACCCCACCGCCGACACAGAAATATGGGAGGAGACTCACGAGGACCCTACTGCTGACACAGAAATATGGGAGGAGACCCAGGAGGATCCCACTGCTGACACAGAAATATGGTAGGAGGCCCAGGAGGACCCCACTGCCGACACATAAATATGGTGGGAGACCCAGGAGGACCCCACTGCTGACACAGAAATATGGGAGGAGACCCAGGAGGACCCCACTGCCGACACAGAAATATGGGAGGAGACCCAGGAGGACCCCACTGCTGACACAGAAATATGGTGGGAGACCCAGGCGGACCCCACTGCTGACACAGAAATATGGTAGGAGACCCAGGAGGACCCCACTGCTGACACAGAAATATGGGAGGAGACCCAGGAGGACCCCACTGCTGACACAGAAATATGGTAGGAGGTCCAGGAGGACACCACTGCTGACACATAAATATGGTGGGAGACCCAGGAGGACCCCACTGCTGACACAGAAATATGGTAGGAGACCCATGAAGACCCCACTGCTGACACAGAAATATGGTGGGAGACCCAGGAGGACCCCGCTGCTGACACAGAAATACGGTGGGAGACCCAGGAGGACCCCACTGCTGACACAGAAATATGGGAGGAGACCCAGGAGGATCCCACTGCTGACACAGAAATATGGGAGGAGACCCAGGAGGACCCCACTGCTGACACAGAAATATGGGAGGAGACCCAGGAGGACACCACTGCTGACACATAAATATGGTGGGAGACCCAGGAGGACCCCACTGCTGACACAGAAATATGGGAGGAGACCCAGGAGGACACCACTGCTGACACATAAATATGGTGGGAGACCCAGGAGGACCCCACTGCTGACACAGAAATATGGGAGGAGACCCAGGAGGACCCCACTGCTGACACAGAAATATGGGAGGAGACCCAGGAGGACCCCACTGCTGACACAGAATTATGGGAGGAGACCCAGGAGGACCCCACTGCCGACACAGAAATATGGGAGGAGACCCAGGAGGATCCCACTGCCGACGCAGAAATATGGGAGGAGACCCAGGAGGACCCCACTGCCGACACAGAAATATGGGAGGAGACCCAGGAGGATCCCACTGCCGACACAGAAATATGGTGGGAGACCCAGGAGGATCCCACTGCCGACACAGAAATATGGTGGGAGACCCAGGAGGACCCCACTGCCGACACAGAAATATGGTAGGAGACCCAGGAGGACCCCACTGCTGACACAGAAATATGGTAGGAGACCCAGGAGGACCCCACTGCTGACACAGATATATGGGAGGAGACCCAGGAGGACCCCACTGCTGACACAGAAATATGGGAGGAGACCCAGGAGGACCTCACTGCCGACACAAAAATATGGTGGGAGACCCAGGAGGACCCCACTGCCGACACAGAAATATGGGAGGAGACCCAGGAGGACCTCACTGCCGACACAGAAATATGGTAGGAGACCCAGGAGGACCTCACTGCCGACACAGAAATATGGGAGGAGACCCAGGAGGACCCCACTGCCGACACAGAAATATGGTAGGAGACCCAGGAGGACCCCACTGCTGACACAGAAATATGGGAGGAGACCCAGAAGAACCCCACTGCTGACACAGAAATATGGTGGGAGACCCAGAAGAACCCCACTGCTGACACAGATATATGGGAGGAGACCCAGGAGGACCCCACTGCTGACACAGAAATATGGGAGGAGACCCAGGAGGACCCCACTGCCGACACAAAAATATGGTGGGAGACCCAGGAGGACCCCACTGCCGACACAAAAATATGGTGGGAGACCCAGGAGGACCCCACTGCTGACACAGAAATATGGGAGGAGACCCAGGAGGACCTCACTGCCGACACAGAAATATGGGAGGAGACCCAGGAGGACCCCACTGCCGACACAAAAATATGGTGGGAGACCCAGGAGGACCTCACTGCCGACACAAAAATATGGTGGGAGACCCAGGAGGACCCCACTGCTGACACAGAAATATGGGAGGAGACCCAGGAGGACCTCACTGCCGACACAGAAATATGGTAGGAGACCCAGGAGGACCCCACCGCTGACACAGAAATATGGGAGGAGACCCAGAAGAACCCCACTGCTGACACAGAAATATGGGAGGAGACCCAGGAGGACCCCACTGCGCACACAGAAATATGGGAGGAGACCCAGGAGGACCCCACTGCTCACACAGAAATATGTAGGAGACCCAGGAGGACCCCACTGCTGACACAGAAATATGATAGGAGACCCAGGAGGACCCCGCTGCTGGCACAGAAATATGGTAGGAGACCCAGGAGGACCCCACCGCTGACACAGAAATATGGTAGGAGACCCAGGAGGACCCCACTGCTGACACAGAAATATGGGAGGAGACCCAGGAGGACCCCACTGCTGACACAGAAATATGTAGGAGACCCAGGAGGACCCCACTGCTGACACAGAAATATGGTAGGAGACCCAGGAGGACTCCACTGCTGACACAGAAATATGGTAGGAGACCCAGGAGGACTCCACTGCTGACACAGAAATATGGGAGGAGACCCAGGAGGACCCCACCGCTGACACAGAAATATGGGAGGAGACCCAGGAGGACCCCACTGCTGACACAGAAATATGGGAGGAGACCCAGGAGGACCCCACCGCTGACACAGAAATATGGGAGGAGACCCAGGAGGACCCCACTGCTGACACAGAAACATAAAAAAGCCAGATAAGAGTTTACAGAAATTTACCCAAGGAAGCCAAAATCCTTCTGGGAGAATGTGCTGTGGACAGACGGAATACAATGGCAGCTTTTTGGTAAAGCCCATCATTCTACTGATTTCAGAAAAACAATGAGACCTTTAAAAAAAAGAATACAGTCAAACATGGTGGTGGGGGGTCACTGATGTTTTGGGGTTGCTTTGTTGCTTCAGGCACTGGAGGTCTTGGCCTTGTACATGGCATTATGAAATCTGAAGACCACCAAAGCATTCTGGCGTGCCATGGCCCGGTGTCAGAAAGTTGGGTCTCCATCCGAGGTCAGGGGTCTTCCAGCAGGACAATGACCCAAAGCACACGTCACAAAGCCTCCAGAAATGGTTTCAGACAAAGCGCTGGAGAGGACTGAACTGGCCAGCAATGAGTCCAGATCTCCATCCCATGGAGCTCCTGTGGAGAGAGAAAAGGAACCCTTCCAATCTGAGAGACCTGGAGCAGTCGGAGGAAGAAGAGCGATCCAAAATTCCAGGAGAGAGGTGGAAGAAACCCATTGATGGTTACAGGAAGCCATTGATTCCAGTGATTTTTTCCAAGGGGTGCGCTACCAAATATTACATGGAGGGTGCCAATAATTTTGTCCAGTCCATTTTTGGGGTTTTGCGTGGAATGGGTCAGATTTGGCTTTTTGTTTCTTCACTTTTTTGTGTCACCGATACAAGCAAAAGAAATAAACACGAGAATGCCAAAAGATTTGTAATTGCAACAATTTTCAGGGTGAAGTGGTGGATTATCGGACAGAAATACAGAAGATTTGTGGCCACGACTGTATCTTAGGAGGGTGCTACACAACATAGAGACTGTGCTGCACCTAATGATGCATCCTGGAACCCAACGCCATTCAGGCAATTCAATGTATATTCCTCACTGATCATTGTCACTCAGCAGATGCTTCTGTCATTTTCCGGATCCAACATCCACGCTAAAAATAATTGAAATCATAATACAATTCAGCCCAGACCTCTGCAATCTCCAGCCAGCTGAATGTCATCAAAATGTATGATTGTGTCCCTCCGGTGCTGCAGCTCTTTAGGTGAGAAGAACGGCAGCATCTAATACAACTTTCCTTAGAATATAATCACAAACCAACACAACAAAAAAGAAAAATCTCCTTTCCGACGGCTTGAATCTGCTCTTTTTTAAATTGCATTGCAAATGGTATCATTATTTCTGGAGGCTGGGAAGGCGCGGGTGTAAAATCCGAGGGGATTATGGTAAGACAATGCGCTGATGGGAACCGGCCAGAACATCTGGATCCATAATGCTGTTATGGTCCTTATCTTCATCCTAATCTACGGATGGCAGCCAAGGCTACAGCTCTGGAGAAGAGATTGGGATTAATGGAGGTTACTGAGCACCGAAGGCCACAAGGGTTCCGCGTCACTTCCCTCGAACTTCGTACTGTGATAAGAACGTCAGACAAAACGTGCGAGTCCAGTGATACGTGTATCGGGAATTCATGTTTAATTGTTTGTTTTATTCTGGATGAGTTTTCTTGGAAAAAAAACAAATTATCCCCCCCGGTGAGTCCCAAACGTCTGCTTACAACACATGTCTGAGTACAGGACCCCGCTATTCTATTATGCACTATATTGGCCCTGCACTCCCAATCATGTGATTCAGGTGTCCCAATCCCTTCCATATCATGTGATTCAGGTGTCCCAATCCCTTCCATATCATGTGATTCAGGTATTCCAATCCCCTCCCAATAATTTGCTTCAGGTATTCCAATCCCTTCCCAATCATGTGATTCAGGTGTCCCAATCCCCTCCATATCATGTGATTCAGGTGTCCCAATCCCTTCCATATCATGTGATTCAGGTATTCCAATCCCCTCCCAACCATTTGCTTCAGGTGTTCCAATCCCTTCCCAATCATGTGATTCTGGTGTTCCAATCCCCTCCCAATCATGTCATTCAGGTGTTCCAATCCCCTCCATATCATGTGATTCAGATGTCCCAATCCCCTCCATATCATGTGATTCAGGTATTCCAATCCCCTCCATATCATGTGATTCAGGTATTCCAATCCCCTCCCAATCATTTGCTTCAGGTGTTCCAATCCCTTCCCAATCATGTGATTCAGGTGTTCCAATCCCCTCCCAATCATGTCATTCAGGTGTTCCAATCCCCTCCATATCATGTGATTCAGGTGTTCTAAAGCCCTCCATATCATGTTTCAGGTGTTCCAATCCCCTCCCAATCATGTGATTCAGGTGTTCCAATCCCCTCCCAATCATGTGATTCAGGTGTTCCAATCCCCTCCCAATCATGTGATTCAGGTGTTCCAATCCCCTCCCAATCATGTGATTCAGGGGTTCCAATCCCCTCCATATCATGTGATTCAGGTGTTCCAATCCCCTCCCAATCATGTGATTCAGGTGTTCCAATCCCCTCCATATCATGTGATTCAGGTGTTCCAATCCCCTCCCAATCATGTGATTCAGGTGTTCCAATCCCCTCCCAATCATGTGATTCAGGTGTTCCAATCCCCTCCATATCATGTGATTCAGGTGTTCCAATCCCCTCCATATCATGTGATTCAGGTGTTCCAATCCCCTCCATATCATGTGATTCAGGTGTTCCAATCCCCTCCCAATCATGTGATTCAGGTGTTCCAATCCCCTCCCAATCATGTGATTCAGGTGTTCCAATCCCCTCCAATCATGTGATTCAGGTGCCCAATTTTTTTTAAGAGTGAAATGCTGAAAACCCCTGTGGGAGAAATTTATGGAACTTTCTTTTAAATAGAATTGGGCTAAAATTGCCCCTAAAAAAGAAGAAAGTGAGTGACTGTGTATACAGGGCTACTGTTAGAGACCATGGGGCCCCATACAGAAAACCTGGCAGGGCCCCTCCAGCAAAAACAAAAAAAAGCTTCAGTTATGAATTAATACAGTAAGTAATTGTTACTGATCACTCATTGTGTTCATTCAGGAAAGGAAAGGGCTGGTAAATATGACATAATTAGCAGACCACTCTCCATCCTGAAGGATCCTATTGTGTGCTTTCAGGTGCCGGTGGAAAAGGAGAGGAGGGGAGCTGGAAGCACTGCGGGGTTGGGGGCACATAGGGGGGCCTGGGCAGCAGGGGGAAACGTATGGTGCACAGGGAGGGTAATGGGTGTGGTGGGGGGGGGGCAATTACTGGAACTGACCCGCTGTATGGCTCTCTCTGCTGCATCTGAAAGCCAGTGGGAGGGAGAGGAGAAGAAGCCGCCCTCTCTGCCCGTATCTGATTCAACCAGATTCCTCGGCTCCCCTGCTGGGCTGGGCCCAATACAGGAGGACTGGTGGTACCCCCTTATCCACAGCCCTGTGTGTGTGTATATATATATATATATATATATATATATATACAGGCGTACTGTGGTTTACAAATTTAATTAGTTCTGCGGGTCTTTTCGTATTGCACAAAATTCATAAACCGAAACGCGGTTTCCCTTAGGTATGCAATGATAACCAATTAATCTGTTCCGGAGGTCAGAAAAAAGTAAAAAAAAAGTATTTTATCTGTTCACTTTAAAGGCATAAATACTGTACAGGAACATGATTTAAAAAAAATTAGTAAATGCATCGAAAACCAATTAATCCGTTGATATTGCGAAAAAAATTTGTAAACTGAGGCTTTATTTTCAATGGATTTTCATTCGTAAACTATGTTACGAGGTGTTCATAAACCGAGGTACACCTGTGTGTATATATATATATATATATATATATATATATAGTCAGGTCCATAAATATTGGGACATCAACACAGTTCTAACATTTTTGGCTCTATACACCACAATGGATTTGAAATGAAATGAACAAGATGCGCTTTAACTGCAGACTGTCAGCTTTAATTTGAGGGTATTTACATCCAAATCAGGTGAACGGTGTAGGAATTACAACAGTTTGCATATGTGCCTCCCACTTGTTAAGGGACCAAAAGTAATGGGACAGAATAATAATCATAAATCAAACTTTCACTTTTTAATACTTGGTTGCAAATCCTTTGCAGTCAATGACAGCCTGAAGTGTGGAACGCATAGACATCAGCAGACGCTGGGTGTCATCCCTGGTGATGCTCTGCCAGGCCTCTACTGCAACTGTCTTCAGTTCCTGCTTGTTCTTGGGGCATTTTCCCTTCAGTTTTGTCTTCAGCAAGTGAAATGCTCAATCGGATTCAGGTCAGGTGATTGGCCATTGCAGAACATTCCACTTCTTTGGTTGCTTTTGCAGTCTGCTTTGGGTCATTGTCCATCTGCACTGTGAAGCGTCCAATGAGTTGTGAAGCATTTGGCTGAATATGAGCCGATAATATTCCCGAAACACTTCACAATTCATCCGGCTGCTTCTGTCAGCAGTCACATCATCAATAAATACAAGAGAAGCAGTTCCATTGGCAGCCATACATGCCCACGCCATGACACTACCACCACCATGATCACCGATGAGGTGGTATGCTGAGGACCATGAGCAGTTCCTTCTCCATACTCTTCTCTTCCCATCACTCTGGTACAAGTTGATGTCGGTCTCATCTCTCCATAGGATGTTGTTCCAGAACTGTGAAGGCTTTTTTACATGTCGTTTGGCAAACTCTAATCTGGCCTTCCTGTTTTTGAGGCTCACCAATGGTTTCCATCTTGTGGTGAACCCTCTGTATTCACTCTGGTGAAGTCTTCTCTTGATTGGTGACTTTGACACACATACACCTACCTCCTGGAGAGTGTTCTTGATCTGGCCAACTGTTGTGAAGGGTGTTTTCTTCACCAGGGAAAGAATTCTTCGGTCATCCACCACAGCTGTTTTCCGTGGTCTTCCGGGTCTTTTGGTGTTGCTGAGCTCACCGGTGCGTTCCTTCTTTTTAAGAATGTTCCAAACAGTTGTTTTGGCCACGCCTAATGTTTTTGCTATCTCTCTGATGGGTTTGTTTTGTTTTTTCAGCCTAATGATGGCTTGCTTCACTGATAGTGACAGCTCTTTGGATCTCATCTTGAGAGTTGACAGCAACAGATTCCAAATGCAAGTAGCACACTTGAAATTAACTCTGGACCTTTTATCTGCTCATTGTAATTGGGATAATGAGGGAATAACACACACCTGACCATGGAACAGCTGAGAAGCCAATTGTCCCATTACTTTTGGTCACTTAACAAGTGAGAGCCACATATGTAAACTGTTGTCATTCCTACACCGTTCACCTGATTTGGATGTAAATACCCTCAAATTAAAGCTGACAGTCTGCAGTTAAAGCACATCTTGTTCGTTTCATTTCAAATCCATTGTGGTGGTGTATAGAGCCAAAAATGTTAGAATTGTGTCCATGTCCCAATATTTATGGACCTGACTGTATATCACACTCTGCCAAAAAAAGCCATAGTAAACTATTTGAAACCAAAGAATTTAGTCCCTAATGATCTGAGCGAGACGTCCAGCCAACAGAGGTTGTGTAACAGGACCGACCCCAGACTGAGCTTGGGTAGTTTCACTAGACTCCTGCTTTACCGTCCGAACACCGACCACTGACACCACAGCTGACCATACAAGACTAGAGAACACCAGTCTTAAAGTAAACCAGGAAGTAGACTAGTTTATTTGAACACAGATCCAAGATATATACACTCAAGGGGACAATCCCCCCTCCCTGCATATTGACACGGGGCGGGGCAATCTACATTTAGTAACAAGGGACACACCAACAGACAGTCCCATCAGGAGGGAGGGCTGCTGGAGACACCCCCACCAAGCCAATACATACAAACACATACATCCCATAATAGTTTGCTCCCAAGCAAGACACACAATAGAAGAATGGGATACAACCACATGGCATTAAACACTTAACAATTCCCCCACCCCAATATTAGGACGGATCAACCTGACAGGCACAGGGTGACTTACACATAAGAGGGATATGGGGAGCTGAGAAAGGGGTCTCCCCACCTCTCCAAAGTGAGCTGTGTTCCATGGGCCCCCCAACCAAAGTGACTCCTGTCACAGGTTGCAACACACAAGTTACTTAAGGTATAAATCAAAGTCCCAACTAAGGTTCAACCCCTGCGGTACTCGTGTCTTTAACCTGTGTGTCCACCATACCTCCCACTCCAGCAGCCTGCAATGTTGATTGGGCTTCCATGCACAGGTACAATACATCATGTAGATTGCCTGTCACACTGGAATGCCCCAAAATTAACTTTAGTGTATTTTTTTTAACTGAAACTTGATGTTTCATAAACTGTCGCACTAATATTATGAGACCTATCATGAGACCTAACAATTGGAACTACTACTATTTTATGCTCATGTCTGCTCTCAGAAGATATACGTATAACATTTGGGGGGTATTAGGTCATCTTCAGGCCCAAAGTGCAAAAAAACAGCTCCGGCAGCAAAAGGGTTAAACTTAATTCTCGGGCAGTTTAGAGCTGACGTTCAGAACCAACACCTAGTGAACGCGATGTAATATGATTTACTATAATGTTAGAGGAATGTGCCTGTTCGTTGATTGAGCTGCTCGTGGAATTCCACGTCCATGAAGTGGCGGTGAGGGCAGAAGTGAGTGGCGATGCGATGACAAAGAGTGAAGGAGTGCACATTGGTGCGGCTGCTTAGAGCAAAGAAGTTCTTGTCGGTGAGTGGGGTTGTGTTTGTTGGGTCATTGGTGGCCAGTGTGCATCCATTTATTAAATGGGATGAAAGTAATGGAAGCGAGTGGGATGATTCACAGTGGTGGAGAGGAAGCGCGCATTTGTACAGTGGGGTTGTGGTGCATTGCTAACAAATGGAGTAGTGCACATGGATGCAGTAGCAGCAAGCGGAGTAGTGTGTGTGGATGCAATGGCGGAGAGTAGAGTAGTGTAGAGAGGTGCACTGGGGAGTAGAGTAGTGTACAGGGGTGCACTGGGGAGTAGAGTAGTGTACAGGGGTGCACTGGGGAGTAGAGTAGTGTACAGGGGTGCACTGGGGAGTAGAGTAGTGTACAGGGGTGCACTGGGGAGTAGAGTAGTGTACAGGGGTGCACTGGGGAGTAGAATAGTGTACAGGGGTGCACTGGGGAGTAGAGTAGTGTACAGGGGTGCACTGGGGAGTAGAGTAGTGTACAGGGGTACACTGGGGAGTAGAGTAGTGTACAGGGATGCACTGGGGAGTAGAGTACGTGTACAGGGGTGCACTGGGGAGTAGAGTAGTGTAGAGAGGTGCAGTGATGAGTAGAGTAGTGTACAGGGGTGCAGTGATGAGTAGAGTAGTGTACAGGGGTGCAGCGACGAGTAGAGTAGTGTACAGGGATGCAGTGACGAGTAGAGTAGTGTACAGGGATGCAGTGACGAGTAGAGTAGTGTACAGGGATGCAGTGACGGGTAGAGTAGTGTAGAGAGGTGCAGTGATGAGTGGAGTAGTGTACAGGGGTGCAGTGGCAGTGAGTGGAGTAGTGTACGGGGGTGCGGTGGCAGTGAGTGGAGTAGTGTAGAGGGGTGCGGTGGCAGTGAGTGGAGTAGTGTAGTGGGGTGCAGTGGCAGTGAGTAGAGTAGTGTAGTGGGGTGCAGTGGCAGTGAGTAGAGTAGTGTAGTGGGGTGCAGTGGCAGTGAGTGGAGTAGTGTAGTGGGGTGCGGTGGCAGTGAGTAGAGTAGTGTAGCAGGGGTGTGGTGGCAGTGAGTGGAGTAGTGTACGGGGATGCGGTGGCAGTGAGATGAGTAGTGTAGAGGGGTGCGGTGGCAGTGAGTGGAGTAGTGTAGAGGGGTGCGGTGGCAGTGAGTGGAGTAGTGTAGAGGGGTGCGGTGGCAGTGAGTGGAGTAGTGTAGAGGGGTGCGGTGGCAGTGAGTGGAGTAGTGTACGGGGGTGCGGTGGCAGTGAGTGGAGTAGTGTAGAGGGGTGCGGTGGCAGTGAGTGGAATAGTGTAGAGGGGTGCGGTGGCAGTGAGTAGAGTAGTGTACGGGGGTGCGGTGGCAGTGAGTGGAGTAGTGTAGAGGGGTGCGGTGGCAGTGAGTGGAGTAGTGTAGAGGGGTGCGGTGGCAGTGAGTGGAGTAGTGTAGAGGGGTGCGGTGGCAGTGAGTGGAATAGTGTAGAGGGGTGCGGTGGCAGTGAGTGGAGTAGTGTAGAGGGGTGCGGTGGCGGTGAGTGGAGTAGTGTAGAGGGGTGCGGTGGCAGTGAGTGGAGTAGTGTAGAGGGGTGCGGTGGCAGTGAGTAGAGTAGTGTAGAGGGGTGCGGTGGCAGTGAGTGGAGTAGTGTACGGGGGTGCGGTGGCAGTGAGTGGAGTAGTGTACGGGGGTGCGGTGGCAGTGAGTGGAGTAGTGTAGAGGGGTGTGGTGGCAGTGAGTGGAGTAGTGTAGAGGGGTGCGGTGGCAGTGAGTGGAGTAGTGTAGAGGGGTGCGGTGGCAGTGAGTGGAGTAGTGTAGAGGGGTGCGGTGGCAGTGAGTGGAATAGTGTAGAGGGGTGCGGTGGCAGTGAGTGGAGTAGTGTAGAGGGGTGCGGTGGCAGTGAGTAGAGTAGTGTAGGGGGGTGCGGTGGCAGTGAGTGGAGTAGTGTAGAGGGGTGCGGTGGCAGTGAGTAGAGTAGTGTAGAGGGGTGCGGTGGCGGTGAGTGGAGTACTGTGTGTGGATGCATTGGCTGCAAATGAAGCAGTTGTCATGAGTGCAGTAACAGCAAGCAGGGTAGTGTGCGTGGATGCAGTGGCGAGTGCAGCACTGAACGTGGGTACAGTGGCAGCCATCGGAGCAGTGCGTGTGAGTGCAGTGGCAATAGAGTATTGTGCAGTAGTGGTTGTTAGCGCATGTGTGTTTGAGTGAGGTCATGCCTTTCCATGCAATGGTGGCGAGTGTGTTCCTGCACATTGGTGCGGTGGCAATGTCGGGTCGAATTTGCTTCCAGTGCCTAGACTTTTGTGTAGCTACTTTTCTAGAATGATCTCAGGTTGCTTATACCAACCTTTATTGGTAGAACCGACTTGTTGTAGAAGCAAATTGGAAGGTCCCAAAAAGACCTTCAAGGTCCCGATGTTTTTGTTAAAGTCGTTCGAAGCAAACCGTGTTGGAGGAATCATCTTGTGTTGGAGGAATCATCTTGTGTTGGAGGAATCATCTTGTGTTGGAGGAATCATCTCGTGTTGGAGGAATCATCTCATGTTGGAGGAATCATCTCGTGTTGGAGGAATCATCTCGTGTTGGAGGAATCATCTCGTGTTGGAGGAATCATCTCGTGTTGGAGGAATCATCTCGTGTTGGAGGAATCATCTCGTGTTGGAGGAATCATCTCGTGTTGGAGGAATCATCTCGTGTTGGAGGAATCATCTCGTGTTGGAGGAATGATCTCATGTTGGAGGAATCATCTCGTGTTGGAGGAATCATCTCGTGTTGGAGGAATCATCTCATCATCACATGTTGGCCTTTTCTCCAGTATTCCAGAAACCCAACAAAGATATTTCCATTATTAGGTCCTCCTCAGTACCGGGACAGGTTCGTCCAGTGCCCAGAGCAAGGATGCAGACCTGCACCCTCTACCTAATGCATGCCATAGAATAGGTTACCACCTTGTGCCCATTCTTTGCCCAACTGTCCATGGTTGGCATGGAGAGTGCACTACCTCTGCTTGGCCAATTGCTTGCTTTCTTGTGGCTCAAGGGCAGTGTCAGCTGTAGGTGGATGTGGTGGAGAGCAGGTATGTAGACCAGTAGCTGTCAGAGCAGATGGAAAACTGCAGTCCCCGCTTGCTATCAAATGATCTGGAGCTTGCTTGTGGTGAGAGGGTGCCCTCCCCCACCCCTGCACCCTGGGCAGCTGCCCCTCTTTTCCACCCCTCGCCCCGACCCTGGTCCTCCTGTCATCTGTGAGATCAGTTTTTCTATTAGATTTCTAGCGCAGGTTTTTATAGCTCGATGTACATAGACAGTGAAATCCAGACTTTTGGGGCATATATTTTATTTATTGTCCTTGCACTGCAACCATGACAGATGGTGAAATAGGTAACCGGCACAAAGGAAATAATATCTTCAGGCAAGCACAGTAAGACCAAAGTGAGGAGAATAAAAACCTCCATTGTGTTTTTATGTATGCAGGAACACAAATCAAACGGAAAGGAATTTGAATTTCAAAGTTGATTGTCACCGGAAATGAAAGAACAATTTATCAGCCCCCATAAACAATAATTAGATGTTACGGGGAATATATTGTTCTTGCTCTCTCGGTTCTGTGTCACCAGATTGTGGCGGATTCTCAATGAAGATAGAAATGATTTTGCTCCCATTTTAATTGGAAGATTCCCTTGATTACTTTGTGGTCTCGAACAATAGCCGGCGACTTATTAGGTGATAGAGTTCCCTTTTAATAGCGTGTGATTTTCAGCTGTTGTATCTCTTCTATCTTCCAACAGGATATTGCTTCTCAGAAGTTCTCCATGCCCTCGCCGGTCCGCACGGTAATCGCGGCTGACTTCGATAACGATCAGGAGCTGGAAGTTTTTTTCAATAATATAGCCTACAGGGGTTCTTCAGCCAACCGAATGTTCAGGTAATGTCGCAGCCTTCCCAAAAAATGTGGCAGATCCTCATGTACATTCATACAGTGGTCTACAGTGGTCTACAGGGACTTTATTAGCCACAAATTAAACAAGATAACATTTTTTTACTTGGTTAAAATGTCTCATTAGCAGGGTTTTTTTTTTCTTTTTAGAAAATAGGTTTAGAGGGGTGGAGACAATGGGCTACTCCCACAAGTAGCCCATTTTCTCCACCCCCTACCAATCTCTGAGCACCGTCCCATGTCTCCATCTCCCTACCCACCTCCCAGTACCACCCCTGTTACAGAATACGTAACCAAGTATCTTTTTGTGGTTCTAAGGAATTTGTATGGAACTGGTAATGAAAACAATAACAAAGCCAGCAAAACAGGTTCCTTGCAGCCAAAAACAGCAATGCAAGGTCCCTCCATAGACGCTTTGGGGTTTATTTACTAAAGCTGGAGAGTCCAAAATCAGACTCCCTTCTGCATAGAAACCAATCAGCTTCTAACCTCAGCTTGTTCAATGAAGCTTTGGCAATGAAACCTGGAAGCTGATTGGTTTCTATGCAGAAGGGAGTCTGATTTTGGACTCTCCAGCTTTAGTAAATAAACCCCTTTCTGTCAAGTGACCCAACAATAGAAGGCTCCTCCATTGACCTGTCTATCCAGCGACCCAACTATAGAAGGCCCCTCCATAGACGCTTTCTGTCAAGTGACCCATCGATAGAAGGCTCCTCCATTGACCAGTCTATCGAGCGACCCAACTATAGAAGGCCCCTCCATAGACGCTTTCTGTCAAGTGATCCAACGTTATAAGGCTCGTCCATAGACTTGTCTATTAAGCGATCCAACTATAGAAGGCCCCTCCATAGACGCTTTCTGTCAAGTGACCCAGCGATAGAAGGCTCCTCCATTGACCTGTCTATCGAGCGACCCAACTATAGAAGGTCCCTCCATTGACGCTTTCTGTCAAGTGATCCAACGATAGAAGGCTCCTCCATTGACCTGTCTATCGAGTGATCCACCTATAGAAGGCTCCTGCATAGATGCTTTCTGTCAAGTGACCCAACGATAGAAGGCTCCTCCATAGACCTGTCTATTAAGCAACCCAACTATAGAAGTACCCTCCATAGACGCTTTCTGTCAAGTGACCCATCGATAGAAGGCTCCTCCATTGACCAGTCTATCGAGCGACCCAACTATAGAAGGCCCCTTCATAGACGCTTTCTGTCAAGTGATCCAACGTTATAAGGCTCGTCCATAGACTTGTCTATTAAGCGATCCAACTATAGAAGGCCCCTCCATAGACGCTTTCTGTCAAGTGACCCAGCGATAGAAGGCTCCTCCATTGACCTGTCTATCGAGCGACCCAACTATAGAAGGTCCCTCCATTGACGCTTTCTGTCAAGTGATCCACCTATAGAAGGCTCCTCCATAGATGCTTTCTGTCAAGTGACCCAACGATAGAAGGCTCCTCCATAGACCTGTCTATTAAGCAACCCAACTATAGAAGTACCCTCCATAGACACTTTCTGTCAAGTGACCCAATGATAGAAGGCCCGTCACGTACCTGACCGGAGGCTGTAGTAAAGAGAGGGTTTCCCTTGTGGCTGAGTGCAGTGTGCCCCTGGAGGTGGAGACAGGAGGTGCAGTGCCCAAAGAAGCACGGATTGCCAGTGGTGTTGCTGCTTGGTGATGCCTGATGAGATGGAACTCGTAGATGTGCCAGATGCAGAAGTAGTTTCTCCAGAGGTATATATTGGGAGTCCTCCTGCGCTGCTATGGACCACCCTCCCCTTTCCCTAGTTAACAGCCGCTAACACTCTAACTGATACCCACAAACAGTGTACAAATAAATAATATAATAGTGTAGCGCTTGATAACATATAAAAACAACTAAAATAAATAAATTAGGTACATAAACCTAGTGACAACTCACATAGTGTCTAAAAAATAAGTGCTCTAAACAAGTGTAACTTAACTCATGAGTGAAAAACCTCATAAAACATATTAGTGTTGTAATAACCATTCAGCATAATATTTGTGGTAGTGCCACTCCTAATCAATAATACATGTGATCGTGCCAAATCACTAAAGTAAATGTATTGTCCAATATCCAAAAAACAAATATAAAACAGTGAAGTCCAAGTGATGCTTAAATACACATGCAATGTGTTAACATGGTGTCACTCGTGAAAAATCCACTCTTCCACTTTGGCTGCAATGCCTCCTCACCTCCTTCCTACGACCCCTAGGGGCCAACAAGCCTTTAGGATCAACTTGGATCCTCAGCACTCCTGGATGGTACCTCTCAGGTTATCCTTCTGTTTGTCCTCCTCCACACCTTTCCGCCTCACGGAGACCTCTACTCCAATCCTCTGTAAATCCTCACTCTCACAATGGTGAGTTCAAGAAAAGAAATCCTGCACACCCACATTGGTCTTCGCGACAGCCGTATGTCAAAGTAAGTAGGCGCTGCTTACTTTGACATACGGCTGTCGCGAAGACCAATGTGGGTGTGCAGGATTTCTTTTCTTGAACTCACCATTGTGAGAGTGAGGATTTACAGAGGATTGGAGTAGAGGTCTCCGTGAGGCGGAAAGGTGTGGAGGAGGACAAACAGAAGGATAACCTGAGAGGTACCATCCAGGAGTGCTGAGGATCCAAGTTGATCCTAAAGGCTTGTTGGCCCCTAGGGGTCGTAGGAAGGAGGTGAGGAGGCATTGCAGCCAAAGTGGAAGAGTGGATTTTTCACGAGTGACACCATGTTAACACATTGCATGTGTATTTAAGCATCACTTGGACTTCACTGTTTTATATTTGTTTTTTGGATATTGGACAATACATTTACTTTAGTGATTTGGCACGATCACATGTATTATTGATTAGGAGTGGCACTACCACAAATATTATGCTGAATGGTTATTACAACACTAATATGTTTTATGAGGTTTTTCACTCATGAGTTAAGTTACACTTGTTTAGAGCACTTATTTTTTAGACACTATGTGAGTTGTCACTAGGTTTATGTACCTAATTTATTTATTTTAGTTGTTTTTATATGTTATCAAGCGCTACACTATTATATTATTTAGTTTCTCCAGAGGACTCGTGGATCCCGGAGGATGAGTAGAGTAGTCAGTAGCCAGAGCCAGTGTCAATACGGAACAGCAGACAGAAGCCAGGTCAAGACAAAGCTGGGGGTCATACATGGAGCAGTAGACAGGATCAAGGTTAGGATCAAGCCGAGGTAGAGAGCCAGGAAGAGAGCCAAAGCAAGGTCAGGTTCAAGCCGGATCGGTAACGGGTAATCAATAGTAAATACAGGAACACAGGAACTGGGGGGCTGACGATAATCCAGCAATTACTGAGCAGAGTTGCAGTCCTTATAAAGGCCAGTGATTGTTAGAAATTATCACGCCTTGCTTGTGCTGGTGCGCCTTTGCGCACAGGAATGCACGATTATGCACATTTTTTCGAGAATCGGTGCAGCCATCTTGAGCATTAACGCATTTGCTCGGGCTTCCTCGTCTTTTCTCCTGACAAGGCCCCTCTATAGACACTTTCTGTCAAGTGACCCAACGATAGAAGGCTCCTCCATAGACCTGTCTATTAAGTGACCCAACGATAGAAGGCTCCTCCATAGATATGTTATTAAGCGACCCAACGATAGAAGGCCTCTCCATAGACACTTTCTGTCAAGTGACCCAATAATAGAATGCTCTTTAATAGATGCTGTCTGTCAAGTGACCCAACAAAACAAGGCTCCTCCAGCTGTCTATTGAGCAATCCAACGATTGAAGGCACCCCATAGATGTTTTCTGTCAAGTGACCCAACGATAGAAGGCACCTCCATAGACACTGTCTATCAAGGGACTCAATGATCGAAGGCCTCTTTATCAAGGGACCCAAAAATAGAAGGCCCCTGTTGTCTAGCAAATGACCCAACAATATAAGTCCCCTCCATAGATGCTTTCTGTCAAGTGAGCCGATAGAAGGCTCCTCCATAGACGATGACTATCAAGCAACCCAACAATAGTCGGAGTCACACAGAATTTCATGTTTGCTCTTTGTTCTAACTTGCTGTCCATGATGAAATAGCAGACGTGGTAGAGCACATGGTCAGAATAACACTGGTTGCACAGCTCCCAATGTACACAGGACGATGTCTTTTGGCACACTGACTTATGAAGGTCTGTACTCCCTGTGACTGTGCATGCAGCCTTGTGCCATCTGTTGGCGTGTAACAAAACTAGCTTTGAAATGGTTTGATACCACCTCATACATGACAATTGGCTCCCACCAAACGTAAATTTTTGGGCTTTTATCCAAACACCCAACATCCAACATCAAATATCCAAGGTTCGGTCTGAACTTTTGTCTGAACCTTCACCTCTTCCCCCGATGTCCATATACTGCAGTAGCTTGTCCCAGTGGCGTCGCTATGGGGGTGCAGGGGGTGCGGAACGCACCCTCCAGAGGGGTGACAGCAGAGGCAGACACAGAAAAACTATTCAGTGACAGTAAGGGGAGCAAAGTAGGAGGCGTCAGCCTCTGATCCTGGAAGCAGCTCACTTATGGTGGAAGAGCGGGTTGGAGTCCCGGGCTGTGATTGTGCCGCACTATACAGCTGGTGATGGAGCCGGAGGGCTGCCATACGGTGAGAGTCCAATATTAGGTGTCAAGACTAGACACCGACTCCTTCACCACGGCTGTAATCAGGGAACTCTGCTGATATACAGTATGTATAAAGATTGCAAAATGCATTTTTTTTGGGGGGGGGGGTGAGGGAGTCTCCTAGTGTAATATGGGGTGATAGAGGAGCCTTTCACCCCCCTCTCTCTCACTCCTGTCTCTCCCAACCCAACTCTCTCTCACCCCCTCTTTCTCTCTCACCGCCCTATTTCTCACTCCCCTCTCTCTCACCCCCCTCTCTCTCACTCCTGTCTCTCCCAACCCAGCTCTCTCTCACCCCCCTCTTTCACTTCCTCTTTCTCTCTCACCGCCCTATTTCTCACTCCCCTCTCTCACCCCTCCTCTCTCTCACCCCTCTCTCTCACTCCTGTCTCTCCCAACCCAACTCTCTCTCACCCCCCTCTTTCTCTTTCACCATCCTCTTTCTCACTCCCCTCTTTCTCTCTCACCCTCCTCTCTCTCTCTCACCCCCCTCTCTCTTTCCCCTCCTCTCTCTCACCCCCCCCCCCTCTCTCACCCCCCTCACCTCCCTTTCTCTCACCCCCTCTCTCATCCCCCTCTCTCACCTCCCCCTCTCTCACCCCTCTGCTCTCTCACCCCTCCTCTCTCTTTCACCCCCCTCTCTCACCTCCCTTTCACATCCCTCTCTCTGATCTCCCTCACACCTCCCTCTCTCTCACACCCCCTCATCCCCTCTCTCTCTCTTACCCCCTCTCTCCCTCATCCTCTCTGTCTCTCTCTCTCTCTGTCTCTCAACCCCCCTCTCTCTCATCTCAACCCCTCTCATCCTCTCTCACCCCCCTTTCTCTCACTACCCTCTCTCACCCCCCCCCCTCACCCACCCTCTCTCTCACCCCCTCTCTCTCTCTCTCTCTCTCATCCCCCTCTTTCTCTATCTCTCACCCCCATCTTTCTTACTCCCCATTTCTCTCACCCCCTCTCTCTCTCTCCATGCCCCCCCCCTCCCTCCCCTTCTTCCATCTCTCTCTCCTTCCTATTCCTATTTCTCCTCCATCCCCCCCACCCCCTTCTGTCTCTCTCCCCCCCCACCCCCACCCTCTTCTGTCTCTCTCCCTCCATCCTCTCTTCCCCTTTTAATTTCTGACAGGCGTTTGTCATATTTCAGGTTCTTAGTAAAAATGTGCCGTAGATTTGACTAGAATTTCCATGTTTTCTCAGTGTAAAAGAAATAAGTTATGGAGGGTTGGCAACCCTGTCAGGAAGGAGCTGAATAGGAGCCGAATGGCCGCACAAGGCACCCAATTTCTGCCGCGGCTCCAGTGGTGGTGGTGGTGGGGTGACACCGTGTTCTACCACACCAGGTGATGCCAATCCTAGTGACACCACTGGCTTGTCCAGGTCACCAGGTAGTGAAGTCCTGGTCAGGAGGGTAGACTCCTTTTAAATTCCTCCGCCATATTTTAGCTGTGACGGTTCGGCACTGAAGGGGCCCAAGGAGAGGGACAGATCCTGAACACAGTAGTTCTCACGGAACATTCCCTTTATGCCGGGACAGCTTTTACAGATGGAAATGTCTGAAGTCATCACTTTCGAGTCACACAATTCAGAATGTGATATAAGATGACTCTTCCTCAGAAAATGTGAAAAATATGGCCGTGTAAAGATAAAAAATGTAATTTCAGATGCGTTATCTGCTGTCGGATTTTCTTCCTTTAACCTCTTCATGGCAGTGCGGAGTCGTCCTCTATCATGGTCGAACACTCGGATCTGACATCACATTATACCAAGGTCTCCTTTCTCTCCCGGGGAGCACCCGAGGCTCCTAATCATAGCACTGCTACCGTCCTAATGAGACTCCTACAGTCTGTACACGGCCATCGCATCGCCTCACATCGCATCGCCTCCTGTGCTGGCTGATTCTGTTATTATTATTACTATTATTATTTTTAATTTAATATTATTGCAGATACTTATTTATACCATCAATTTACACAGCGCTTTACGTACTCTATGTATAGATATTGTTCATTATTATTAGTAGAATAGGTGTAGGTACTCCCCCTTTTCAAGTCACCCCTTATTTCCACCCCCTACCCACCTCTAACCACTGTCCTTTGGTTCCACCCCCTACCCACCTCTGAGCACCTTTCCTTGGTTCCACCCCCTACCCACCTCTGAGCACCTTTCCTTGGTTCCACCCCCTACCCACCTCTGAGCACCGTCCCTTGATTCCACACCATACCAACTTCTAAGCACCATCCCTTAGTTCCACCCCCTACCCACCTCTGAGCACCGTCCCTTGGTTCCACCCCCTACCCATCTCTGAGCAATGTCCCTTGGTTTCACCCTCTAACCACCTCTAAGCACCGTCCCTTGGTTCCACCCTATACCCACCTCTAAGCAACATCCCTTGGTTCCACCCCCTACCCACCTCTGAGCACCGTCCCTTGGTTCTACCCCCTGCCCATCTCTGAGCAACGTCCCTTGGTTCTACCCCCTACCCGCCTCTGAGCACCGTCCCTTGGCTCCACCCTCTACTCACCTCTGAGCACCATCCCTTGGTTCCACCCCTTACCCACCTCTAAGCACTGGCCCTTGGTTCCACTCCCTACCCACTTCTGAGCACCGTTCCTTGGTTCCACCCCCTACCCACCTCCGAGCACCATCCCTTGGTTCCACCCCCTACCCACCTCTGAGCACCGTCCCTTGGTTCCACCCCCTACCCACCTCTGAGCACCGTCCCTTGGTTCTGTCCCTCACCCACCTCTGAGCACCGTTCCTTGGTTCCACCCCCTACCCACCTCCGAGCATCATCCCTTGGTTCCACCCCCTACCCACCTCTGAGCACCGTCCCTTGGTTCTGTCCCTCACCCACCTCTGAGCACCGTCCCTTGGTTCCACCCCCTACCCACCTCTGAGCACCGTCCCTTGGTTCTGTCCCTCACCCACCTCTGAGCACCGTCCCTTGGTTCTGTCCCTCACCCACCTCTGAGCACTGTCCCTTGGTTCCACCCCCTACCCACCTACCAGTCCCGCCCCCTTTAGAGAACACAGAACCAAG
>NW_028319259.1:545000-552500 GCF_062004578.1 Staurois parvus
GGTGTTGTGGTTGGGATGTAAACCCACGACCAGCGGTGGACTGACAACTCATGGGGCCCCCGGGCAATAGAAAATCATGGGGCCCCTGTGTCCTCACCCACACTCAAACCACATCCAAAAAAGCCTATGAAAGGTACCAGGGGCATCTCATGGGGCCCCCTACTGACCCCAGACCCTCGGGCAATGCCCGAGTGGCTAAATGGATAGTCTGCCCCTGCCCACAACCCAAGTACTGCCAGGCAGACGTGCTAACCACTTAGCCGCTGTGCTGCCCCGATTACCTCATTAATTGATACATTTATTTAAATAACAATAATTTATGATTGAAATAAATATTATTTATACGTATAATACATAATAATATCATATAAATTTATTTAAATGATTAAAACAAATAAGCCATGGATTGTTTTTTAATGTTGCGCTTTTCTTGAAATTTGAAATAAATTTTGTATATTATTATTATTATTATTATTATTATACAGGATTTATGGCACCAACAGTTTGCTCAGCGATGTACAATATAACGGGAAACAATACAGATCAATACAAGAGGGATGGGAGGGGCTGATCCTGAGAGCTTACAATCTAAGAGGGAGGGGCTGATCCTGGGAGTTTACAATCTAAGAGGGAGGGCCTGATTCTGGGAGTTTACAATCTAGGAGGGAGGGGCTGATCCTGGGAGTTTACAATCTAAGAGGGAGGGGCTGATCCTGGGAGTTTACAATCTGAGAGGGAGGGGCTGATCCTGGGAGTTTACAATCTAAGAGGGAGGGGCTGATCCTGGGAGTTTACAATCTAAGAGGGAGGGCCTGATTCTGGGAGCTGACAATCTAAGAGGGAGGGGCTGATCCTGGGAGTTTACAATCTAAGAGGGAGGGCCTGATCCTGGGAGTTTACAATCTGAGAGGGAGGGCCTGATCCTGGGAGCTTACAATCTAAGAGGGAGGGGCTGATCCTGGCGGCTGCCAATCTAAGAGGGAGGGCCTGATCCTGGGAGCTGACAATCTAAGAGGGAGGGCCTGATCCTGGGAGCTGACAATCTAAGAGGGAGGGCCTGATCCTGGGAGTTTACAATCTAATAGGGAGGGCCTGATCCTGGGAGCTGACAATCTAAGAGGGAGGGCCTGATCCTGGGAGCTGACAATCTAAGAGGGAGGGACTGATCCTGGGAGCTGACAATCTAAGAGGGAGGGCCTGATCCTGGGAGCTGACAATCTAAGAGGGAGGGGCTGATCCTGGGAGCTGACAATCTAAGAGGGAGGGGCTGATCCTGGGAGCTGACAATCTAAGAGGGAGGGGCTGATCCTGGGAGCTTACAATCTAAGTTGGAGGGGCTGATCCTGGGAGTTTACAATCTAAGAGGGAGGGGCTGATCCTTGGAGTTTACAATCTAAGAGGGAGGGGTTGATCCTGGGAGTTTACAATCTAACAGGGAGGGGCTGATCCTGGGAGTTTACAATCTAAGAGGGAGGGGCTGATCCTGGGAGCTTGCAATCTAAGAGGGAGGGGCTGATCCTGGGAGCTTGCAATCTAGGAGTACTATGTGTCCGTTAGGAGATTTCCTGGAACAGAATATTCCCTAACCCCTCGCCTACACGCCTGAACACGTATACTCCGATCAGCCATCACATGATGACCACGGATACCATGGATTATGTCTTTACAATGGCCCCTGAAAGTGGGTGGGACATATTAGGCAGCAAGTGAACATGTTGTCCCTGAAGTTACCCACATGGAAGAAAAATATATTTGAAATACTACAATTTTGGCCATATTCAATATATTTAAAAGTATATTTCAATAAATAAATATATTTTGAAGTATATTGAATATGGCCAAAATTGTAGTATATTAAAAATAAAGAAATAAATATATATATCTATATACAGTACATGTAACCAGGGCCATCTTTAATATTGATTGGACCCTGGGCAAACATTTTCTTGAGCCCCCCCCCCCCCCAATGCAATTTTGCTCTCATATTACACTCCTTCCCCTCCCTCCACAGACCTATGTATTGCCCCCCCCAGTGGTCTTACCTTGATAGTGTCCAGATGTCAGGTGAACACCAGTCACATCCCCCTGAACCCTCCCGAGGGCCGATGGTCAGTGGCTTGTCAGACATGGTGAGTGAGAGGGGTTGTGCGACTGCCCCCAGGACTGACAGGTGCTCCCCTTGGACAAGGTCTACCTGGCTGGCCAATCACCGCGCAGGCTGCAGATATCACACTTAAACAATCACCAGCGCCCCCCCCAACATTCAATTCCACCCTCCTGAGTGATAGTAAAATTCAACTATTTGCAGGCCCAAGGAGCATCTCAGCTGCTTCGGGCCCCACAACAATGACTGGGCCTGGGGCAGCTGTCCTTTTTGCCTCGCGTTAAAGACAGCCCTGGTTGTACATCTGTAGGCACCTTCTTCAACATGTTTTAGTCCTGTCCTAGGGTACCACAGTTCTGGAAGGAGGCGTAGGGTACCACAGTTCTGGAAGGAGGCGTAGGGTACCACAGTTCTGGAAGGAGGCGTAGGGTAGCACGGTTCTGGGAGGAGGCGTAGGGTAGCACGGTTCTGGAAGGAGGCGTAGGGTAGCACGGTTCTGGAAGGAGGCGTAGGGTAGCACGGTTCTGGAAGGAGGCGTAGGGTAGCACGGTTCTGAAAGGAGGCATAGGGTAGCACGGTTCTGGAAGGAGGCATAGGGTAGCACGGTTCTGGAAGGAGGTGTAGGGTAGCACGTTTCTGGAAGGAGGCGTAGGATAGCACACTTCTGGAAGGAGGCGTAGGGTAGCACGGTTCCGGAAGGAGGCGTAGGGTAGCACACTTCTGGAAGGAGGCGTAGGGTAGCACACTTCTGGAAGGAGGCGTAGGGTAGCACGGTTCCGGAAGGAGGCGTAGGGTAGCACACTTCTGGAAGGAGGCGTAGGGTAGCACGGTTCTGGAAGGAGGCGTAGGGTAGCACGGTTCTGGAAGGAGGCGTAGGGTAGCACACTTCTGGGAGGAGGCGTAGGGTAGCACGGTTCTGGAAGGAGGCGTAGGGTAGCACGGTTCCGGAAGGAGGCTTTGGGTAGCACGGTTTCGGAAGGAGGCTTTGGGTAGCACGGTTCCGGAAGGAGGCGTAGGGTAGCACGGTTCCGGGAGGAGGCGTAGGGTAGCACGGTTCCGGGAGGAGGCGTAGGGTAGCACGGTTCCAGGAGGAGGCGTAGGGTAGCACGGTTCTGGAAGGAGGCGTAGGGTAGCACGGTTCTGGAGGGAGGTGTAGGGTAGCACACTTCTGGAAGGAGGCGTAGGGTAGCACGGTTCTGGAAGGAGGCGTAGGGTAGCACAGTTCTGGAAGGAGGCGTAGGGTAGCACAGTTCTGGAAGGAGGCATAGGGTAGCACGGTTCTGGAGGGAGGTGTAGGGTAGCACACTTCTGGAAGGAGGCGTAGAGTAGCACGGTTCTGGGAGGAGGCGTAGGGTAGCACAGTTCTGGAAGGAGGCGTAGGGTAGCACGGTTCTGGAAGGAGGCGTAGGGTAGCACACTTCTGGAAGGAGGCGTAGGGTAGCACGGTTCTGGAAGGAGGCGTAGGGTAGCACGGTTCTGGAAGGAGGCAAAGGGTAGCACACTTCTGGAAGGAGGCGTAGGGTAGCACAGTTCTGGGAGGAGGCGTAGGGTAGCACGGTTCTGGAAGGAGGCGTAGGGTAGCACGGTTCTGGAAGGAGGCGTAGGGTAGCACGGTTCTGGAAGGAGGCAAAGGAAAGCACAGTTCCGGAAGGAGGCGTAGGGTAGCACGGTTCCGGAAGGAGGCGTAGGGTAGCACGGTTCCGGAAGGAGGCGTAGGGTAGCACGGTTCCGGAAGGAGGCTTTGGGTAGCACGGTTCCGGAAGGAGGCTTTGGGTAGCACGGTTCCGGGAGGAGGCTTTGGGTAGCACGGTTCCGGGAGGAGGCGTAGGGTAGCACGGTTCCGGAAGGAGGCGTAGGGTAGCACGGTTCCGGGAGGAGGCGTAGGGTAGCACGGTTCCGGGAGGAGGCGTAAGGTAGCACGGTTCTGGGAGGAGGCGTAGGGTAGCACGGTTCTGGGAGGAGGCGTAGGGTAGCACGGTTCCGGGAGGAGGCGTAGGGTATCACGGTCCTGGAAGGAGGTATTTACGAGTTACGCCATAGATGTGGCTTCTTCAGAGGAAAAGTCTTCCCTTCTATGATGCCATGGAACTTCCCCTCTTCTATTCTAAGCTCTGCTGTCAATCGGCGTGGCACACTGTGGGGGGGGGGTGCAGACATCACCGCTTCAGGTGTTTAAGGCTGATTGTGAGAATATTTTCCATTGCATGGAGATGCGGTGAAAGTGCTAATTGCAGCGGCGGACTGACCATATGGGAACTCGGGCACTGCCCGGGGTCAGTAGGGGACCCATGAGATGCCCCTGGTACCTTTCATAGGCTTTTTTGGGTGTGGTTTGAGTGTGGGCGAGGACACAGGCCCCATGATCCCTTATTGCCCGGGGCCCCATGAGTTGTCAGTCCGTCCCTGGCTAATTGGTCCATATCATGTGATTCCGGTGTTCCAATCCCCTCCCAGTCATGTGATTCAGGTGTTCCAATCCCCTCCATATCATGTGATTCAGGTGTTCCAATCCCCTCCAAATCATGTGATTCAGGTGTTCTAATCGCCTCCATATCATGTGATTCAGGTGTTCCAATCCCCTCCATATCATGTGATTCAGGTGTTCCAATCCCCTCCATGGACACAGGTGTATACAATCATCCCCTAGGCATGCAGACGGCTTCTACAAACATTGGTGACAGAATGGGTCGCTCTCAGGAGCTCAGTGACTCCAAGCGTGGTCCCGTGATAGGTGGCCACCTGGGCAATAAGTCCATCCGTGACATTTCCTGGCTACTAAATATTCCACGCTCAACTGTTAGTGGGATTATAACAAATTGGAAGCCACTGGGAACAACAGCAAGTGGTAGGCCACGTCACATGACAGGGCGGGGTCAGCATGCTGAAGCGCACAGTGCGCAGAAGTCGCCAACTGTCTGCAGAGTCAATAGCTAAAGACCTCTAAACTTGGTGTGGCCTTCAGATGAGCCCAACAACAGTGCGTAGAGAGCTTCATGGAATGGGTTTCCATGGCCGAGCAGCTGCATCCAAGCCTTCCATCACCAAGTGCAATGCAAAGCGTCGGATGCCGTGGTGTAAAGCACGCCGCCACTGGACTCTAGAGCAGAGGAGACGTGTTCTGTAGAGTGACCAATCATGCTTCTCTGTCTGGCTATCCGATGGGCGTGTTTGGGTTTGGCGGTGGCCAGGAGAATGGTACTTTCCTGACTGCATTGTGCCAAGTGTAAAGTTTGGGGGAGGGGGATTTATGGTGTGGGGTTGTTTTTCAGGGGTTGGGCTTGGCCCCCTAGTTCCAGTGAAGGGGACTCTTAAGGCGACATTTTGGACAATTTCCTGCTCCCAACTTTGTGGGAAGAGTTTGGGGATGGCCCCTTCCTGTTCCAACATGACTGCCCACCAGTGCACAAAGCAAGGTCCATAAAGACATGGAGGATCCAGTTTGGGGTGGAGGAACTTGACTGTCCTGCACAGAGTCCTGACCTCAACCCCATAGAACACCTTTGGGATGAATTAGAGCGGAGACTGCGAGCCAGGCCTCCTCCCCCGACATCAGTGCCTGACCTGACAAATGTGCTTCTGGAAGAATGGTCCAACCTTCCCATAGACACCCTCCTAAACCTTGTGGACGGCCTTCCCAGAAGAGTTGAAGCTGTTATAGCTGCAAAGGGCGGGGCCAACTCAATATTGAACCCTACGGACTAAGACTGGGGGGCCATTAAAGGTTATGTGCGTGGAAAGGGCGGGGCCAACTCAATATTGCACCCTACGGACTAAGACTGGGGGGCCATTAAAGGTCATGTGTGTGGAAAGGGAGGGGCCAACTCAATATTGAACCTTACGGACTAAGACTGGGGGGCCATTAAAGGTCATGTGTGTGGAAAGGGAGGGGCCAACTCAATATTGAACCTTACGGACTAAGACTGGGAGGCCATTAAAAGGTCATGTGTGTGGAAAGGGAGGGGCCAACTCAATATTGAACCCTACGGACTAAGACTGGGAGGCCATTAAAGGTCATGTGTGTGGAAAGGGCGGGGCCAACTCAATATTGAACCCTACGGACTAAGACTGGGGGGGCCACTGAAGGTCATGTGTGGGGAAAGGGCGGGGCCAACTCAATATTGAACCTTACGGACTAAGACTGGGAGGCCATTAAAGGTCATGTGTGTGGAAAGGGAGGGGCCAACTCAATATTGAATCCTACAGACTAAGACTGGGGGGCCATTAAAGGTCATGTGCGTGGAAAGGGCGGGGCCAACTCAATATTGAACCCTACGGACTAAGACTGGGGGGGGGGCACTGAAGGTCATGTGTGGGGAAAGGCCGGTGGCCCAATACTTGGGGCAATATAGTGTATATATATATATGTGTATCATGTGATGATCATTATCACAAACATTGATGTGTAAAGTGGGTGTTGAGTCATGTAATGTTGCGAATATATATACATTGAGAAAACATCAACTCCTCCATCCGAGCCGAGTCCAGAGGATCACATTCCCGGTGTTCACATTTTATTTACAGATTCTGTTACCTCAATGTGATGGAATATTCGCAGACGCCTGGCAAGGTGAGAACCCCCCCAGAGGATGAGAACACCTCCGGAGAACACGTATTCCTTTACCTGCGAGGTGTAACATTGTTGCGGTTTTGTAGGATGGGTCACACATGTACACAAGCGACTGTTAAATGACTCTGACATGAAAACTGTAACATTTTCGTAACACGTTTTAAAATGAGTGCGTTCTCCCTGTCAGCGCAATTTTTTTTCACCAGACGGTCCAATTTACTGGAAAATAGAAGCTTTTTATTTTTTTCTCATTTACGCGGCATCAACGTTAGCGGAACACACGCCGCCGTTCCCATCGGGCCTCGTCTCGTACTTCATAGTCTAATGGCACAAATGTTACTCTGTACGGCCGGCTTCTGTAGAAAGCCACGAACCCCGCTGAGGTTTTGTTCAGTTATGATCTGCACCTCCTATCTGCCCCCCAAAACAAGAGTAGAACACGGAGGACTCTGGACCAGAGTTTGCAGAGCTTTAATACCATTCAAAGGCCTTTTATTTTCAGCCATGTGACTGTAATTTGCACATTTCATGGGACTCAACTGAAAATAACTGTCACTTTTTTTTTTTTAATAAAAGAAGGATATTTATCCCGGCGTGTTAGCATTTTGAATAGAACCTTTCTGAAAGTCTGTGGGGGTTACAAAGACCTGATTCTGATTCGGTGAGTTGGTGAGCTATGAAGAATAAAACAGTATTGCTATTCTCAGAGGGATTTTATCAGCAGGATTTTTGTTACTGAAAATAACTGTCATTTTTTATTATTATTAAGGATATTTATCCCAGCGTGTCAGCTATGTGAGCTAGGCCTATAGTGCATATGTGTAACTGA
>NW_028319260.1:0-69915 GCF_062004578.1 Staurois parvus
AGTTGTTGCATAGTGTTAGGTAAGTATTTGTGGGCTGTAGGTACTGTGGTGATTGCTTTACCCCCTCCACGTGAGGTAATTATTACAGTGCTGAAAGGCTTAGGTTAATTGTTAACTGTTGTAAGATCTCTGTGTGTATGTAGTCTGTACAATGTTTTGTGGTACTACTGCTCCCAGCAAGCATGCAGCAGGGGGTCCTTTCTGTTACATGTGCATGTTAGTGTGATATGTTGGTGTTTTATGTCCGTTCTGTGATTGTGCCCAAATTGTGTTGTATGTGTGCTGTATATTGTTGTGTAATTGTCCAGTGTATGTTCTGTCTAAAAGTCTGTTTTATGTAAGAGGCAATTTTGAGGCTAGAGTCTGCTGTGTGTTTCCCTGTGGGGGGTCATTCTAGTATCTGCCATGTGCTCCTCTGTGGGGGGTCATTTTCTTGACTAAACCACATGGACTCCTTTTGTTTGGTGGCCATTTTGTTGGCTACCAAATGTGCAGTAATCTCTATGCAATGTGCATGAAGTTTCCTATATGCATTTGACCCATATTGTGTTTTTAATCCAAATTTTTTACAGTTTCATTTGTTTGCTTTTAGCTTTAAATTTGCGTATTGCCAGCCAATTTAAAGTGTATTAAGCGAGTTTTCCCCTCACGTGTTCCACATTTAATGAGCGCGGTGTAGTCTGGGTTTTTGCACATAGATTTCTTGTATAGTGATTATGTTTTTCTTGTGTTTTTCCTGTTAAAAGTAGTTCCTTATTGTAAAGCGGGTTTGTTTTAAGCTGCTGTGTCGCGTGTTTCACGTCCAGCAGACTTTTTGTGTAAACGGTTCTAGGTGGTTGCAGTAAAGATTGCGTGTGTAGCGCAGATCGTTTAGCGGTGCTGATAGGAGTGATTTTTGCGTCAGCAACAAGGTTACTTTTGGCGCAGTTTTTCGGTTTACCTCTGTGTAATTGTTTTACTGTGAAACGTCCTGTGTTTTTCATAAGGATCCACTTTGTCCTTTTTAACAGTTTTTCAGGTTGAAAAAGGGTTTTTCTGTGTGTATTAGGAAAGTTTTTTCTTTACACAAATTTCCTAAAGGTCAGTTAGCAGGTTTCTGCCCAACCAGTGACCCCTAAGTAACATCCAAGAACCCCTCTTTTTGTTTTGACTTGTGTTAGCTACTGTGTGCAGGGAGAGAAAAGCCACTTTCATCATTGTGCGGTGTGGCCTGCCAAACACAGTGGGTGATGAGAACCACATAAATTACGCTGTGTGAGTGGGCGGTCCAGGGAAGTCCTGGTTACCACAAACACTTCGGGTGGTCAGGATCACACAAATTGCGCTGTGGGAGTGGGAGGTGTGCTCTCAGTCTGACCGCCACTTGATGCGCTTCGGGTGATCGATAAGTATCACATAAATTACGCTGTGCTGGGAAAGTGGTGGAATCAGGCCTCTCGGTAGGATCCCACCGAGTGCTCCAGGGGGTAAACAGGTACCCGGACGCGGGATATATACCAGTGACTAGTCACGATGGGCAGTAGTCAGTCCATGAAGAGAGAGGGGGAACCAGCCCTCTTCAGGGTAAGGACAGCTGCACAACTGATGAAGGTGAGTTTGGGGGGGAAGTCTACAGAACCCCTCAAAAGGTGGAATAAATGGTCGAAGGGTACCAGATGGGAAATTCCCCGGGAAGGTACATTTGACGCATGGAGGTGGGAAAAATTCATCTCTGAATTTGGACCACGGATGCAGGCGTCAGAACTAGAGATCGCACAGCTATGGCTTCACAGGTCAATCCGATTAGGGAAGCAAGGCATACATAAACTGGTGTCTGTCCGGAAGAACCAGGTGATGTATACCTGGCCTCCAGAGGGAATAAAACAGGAGGATCCAGTGTCAGAGGTGGAAGAAGCTCTTTCAGGGCTGACTCTACTAAGGCAGGCAGGATCAGGGTCTGCTGGGGTCCCCCAACAACCAACAGTGGCTGAGATAAGTATAACTGCACCTGTCTCTTCTGTTAGTGACGTCACTCTTGACATACCTTCTGTGTCTTCTGTCTCTATGCCTCAGCCTCTGCCTCTACCTCTCCCTTCTCCCTGCTTCACCCCAGCTCCTTCTGTTTCCAACTATGAAGCCTACTCAACAACCGATTTGCAGACTATCTGTGAATCAAGGGGAATAGACACCCGGTTAAAAAACAGGGCGGATTGCATCAAAGCGCTACGAACCACTGATCAGACCCCTGCCCCCCAGCTATACCCTGATCTGAGGGACCTCAAACCTGAAGGTGCAGTAAGCGAGGTGGTTAATCTAAGCCCACCGATGATGCTGGGTCAGCCCTTGCACTCTTCCCGGACCGAGGCCTATCCAGTCAGGGTGCAGCAATTTGAAGGTCCTCCCAATGCACAGGGGGAACGGACTTTAGGGGAACGGGTAGTTTGGCATGTCCCCTTCACCCCGGCAGAGATCCGCACTATTCTGGCTGAGCTCCCGGACTATCGAGTCAACCCGAGAGGATTTGCTCGAATGTTTGGACAAAACCAGTTCAGCTATGGTATGAGCGGGTCAGATTGTGCACAGATCCTACGGGCAAAGGTGGGCATGGAAGTGGCCAGTACAGTGATTGCAGGGTGCTCTATAACCACGCATGAGGAGATGACTTCAGGGGGCAAAGAGTTCTGTACACAGCTAAAGGCAAAGCTTCCAGAAATGTATGGTGCTACCTCTACTACGGACATGATGAAGCTCACCCAGGGTCCTAATGAGGAAAGCGCCTGCTTCTGGCGCCGTCTCAAGCAGACGGCACTGGATGCGGATCTGGAAGTTGGACCTGATGCTCCAACTGAAGGGGTAAAGGTGACCGCGACGCACATTCTGTTGCGGGCCAAATTTTTGGAAGGCATCAATATTAAAATTCGGGAAAGGCTGGTTCTGGCCCGACCCGAATATAATGAGATGTCTATCCCTGCTATCCTTTCCACTCTTGCGGCAATAGAGAGGGAAATGGATAGAAGAAAACAAGACAAGGCCAAAGTTCTTATGTCCCAGACCCCACACGAAAAACCAAGGGATCTGGGTCACAGGAAGGATAGGCCCCCACCCAGGTGCTTCCAGTGCCACCAAACGGGGCACATGAGGAGGAGCTGTCCCCAATTACCTAAAGGTCAGTGGCAGTTCATTCCTGATGAGTCCTCCGCCCCTATGACCACCATGGTAAGTAACTCCTATGAATTCTCATAGGAAGTTGACAAATCGGTGTCGGCCCAGATCCATCTTTTTCTAGAGGAATTAAAATATCCCCTCCCTTGCCTCACTGACACCGGTGCAGCAAGAACGGTCCTGCGAAAACAGGACATCCAAGGCAAGGTACCCCTCTCAGGGGAAAACCCTCCTAACCCCTACTAACCTCACTATCAAACGATGCACTATTCTTAACCCAGCTTCTCTTCTTCCTGTGTCGGAAGATGAGAAGGGGGGGGAGGACAGCAATGACAGTGCTGAATTTTGCAACACGACTAACAATACTAACACCTCTTTTGCTAACATGTCTTCTTTGTCCACTACTAATCTCTCTCTTCCAAAGAACACGACTGCATTTCTTTGGTGGAACTGGAGTCAGCGGCTACACACCCCATATCACCCCGAGAGTAGCGGTAAGGTTGAACGTCTCAACGGAATCCTTAAAAACAGGATCTCCAAAATCATGGCCGATACCAAAAAACCTTGGCCTGAGTGTCTCCCCATTGCCCTCTATTCCATCCGGAATGCCCCTCGGCAACCACATGGGCTGTCACCCTACGAGGTGTTGTTTGGGGGACCTCCCAAAACAGGGTTGTACTTTCCTCAACAGTTGTTGTCTTTGCATTCACAGCTTACAGGTTATGTGCAATCTCTGCAACGGGAGCTGCAGAAGATACACCATCGGGTTCGCGAATCGCTCCCCGATCCAAATACAATAACAGGTGTTCTTTCTATTGAGCCAGGTGATTGGGTCGTCCTAAAGAAACATCAAAGAACCGGACTCGAGCCACGGTTCACCGGACCATACCAAGTCCAGCTGACGACACCTACCTCACTCAAGCTCGAGGGACGAGACAACTGGGTGCACGCAAGCCACTGCAAGAAGCTTCTCAGCTACACCAGAGAATGAGGGGTGTCATTTTCCTTTTTCTTTTTGTTTGTATGTCTTACATGTGTGTGAACGGAGGAAAAGATGGCAGATACCCCAACCTTTTATTTAAAATGCACCTACGTTTAGCCAGAACCGCCAACAAAACCAACTGTTGGGTATGCTCTAAGCCCCCACCCAGTCATCACATGTCCGCAATGGCCGCTGTTCATGCCCTATATGACATCCGCGTCGGCATGAAAAAGCAAGGGACCCCTGGTCAGCCCCCACGTAGACATTTATCGGTAGAACTTAATGACACATTTTTAGCAGGTAACATCAGTTTCAGCACCAATATTAGCTCTAGCTCCTGTAGGGCCCTCGTCAGTCCATTATGGGTAACTGGGCAGCTAGGCAGCCCTCAGGTGTGCTTTAACATCAGCTTTGGCACAGGTAACAAGTTTGTTGGGACTACCACCTGCGAGGGAGGTATAACTGTCAATCTGACTAACCAGACTTCCTTTCTGAGTAACCACACTGACCGACCAGACCACGTGTGTTGGAAGGACGGATGTGATGTGCAGACTGAGGGAGCAATCCCCCAGTCTGTGCAACTGTTGCTCAGTACCAGAGGCCGAACGAGGAACTCCTCCTGTTCTGCTCTGACAGGTCCATACTATTTTCTGTGTGGTTCGGCAGCCTATAGAACATTTCCCCAGAACGCGAAAGGTTCGTGTGCCCTCATAAAGCTAGTCCCCGCATCCTATGTAGTGATGGACCATGAAGAGTTGATGGTCCACAAGAAGGTAAGGATGGCAGGGAGAGTTCACAGGGAGCTGTTCTCTGAGGGCGACCAGGCATGGGCTTGGTTCCCCTCATGGACAGGATGGGGAATAGAACTTATGAAGCGCCTGAACAATTTTTCTGTCATCGTGGATAGTATGTTTAACGAGACCGTAGAGGCTGTCAGAGAAATTGCCCAAGAACAACGGCAGATGGGAATTTTAGTGCTTCAGGAGAAGATGGCCCTCGATTATCTTTTAGCCGCCAAAGGGGGGTTCTGTGAGTTCATCGGAGAGGATTGTTGTACTTGGATAGAAGACACCGATGACAAGGTCCAGGCCCATATGGACAAAGTTAGTGAACTACAGGGAAAAGCTAGAGCTATAGCTAGTGAGGGTTGGAATCCGTTCAAGGGTTTGGGAGGATTGGGAGATTTCCTGTTCTCCATCGGATCTTGGTTGAAGGAAGTGGGAGTGTATATCCTGATGCTTCTCTTTTTCATCTGCCTTTTATATGCCGCGGTGAGATGTTCCTGTTGCCTCATCGACCGTGTAAGCCAAGCTCGGGCAGACGACCACATCTCCATGCCCGCTCCGGGGATCCCACTCCAACCACTGATCGGGGGAAGACCTCACCAACCAACCACCTTCTCTACAGATTACGTCCTGGCTTCCCTCTAATTTATCTCTCTGAAGACCACATTCTCCAAGACCTTCAAGCAAGCTTCAAGCCTCATCATTGTTTGTGTCTGCGATTTGGAAAACTGTCTGGGTCGAGACCAGCCTTGTGTGGCCCCGTCTGCAGGGGCAATTTGAGAATCTATTGCTGGATCTCCCCAGACCACCGTGGGATCACAAGCTTTATTCATACCACAAGTCTGTTTGTGGTTTTTGCAAGAGCCTTCCTGTAGTGAAGGTTCCAACGCTCTTGAGGATCATCGCTTCAATCAAGCCTGTTTGCGTCGAGTCTGCGTCGGGTCTTGTTGTTTCAGGTACCCCGTGGAGCTTTATTCTCAGGGACAACTACAGGAACTCTTTGAAGTTTGAGACTACACCCATCAAGCTGAAGAAGATCAAGAAGGGACACGAGGAGAATATGATAAAACAGGAGGGAATGTCATGGAAATTTTGTATTGTTGGTCGAACTTTAAATGTGTCATATATTCGTGTTATTCATATGTCTCTCGTGTGGCTTAATTAAAGCTCTGAAGGCTGCAATTGGGCCATGCGCATGTACAATGTATGTATTACAGTACTCAGCTTGGTAATGGATGAGATGGCAGATCTGCGCTTATAGACCGGCGTGTATACCACCACGGCATTCCATGCGAATGCTGCTGTCAGTAGACCGTGGGCCTGTATCCACATATCAGCAGCATGGTACCACGTGGGCTTCATAACGCAATGCGCAAGCGGTGTGAACTCCACGTGTAGGCTTATGCATATCTTACAACCCATTACCAACTTGAAACTGTATCTTGGATGGATGTGTTTTAATAAAGATCGTATCGGGCCCATCCAGGTACAGACTGATATTTTTAGGGAGTGCTTGTGCAGAGAATTTTACATACCAATAGAAGCTAGTAGGACAGGAAATATGACCTCAGATGGCTCATAGGGGGGAAGGGGAGGAAGTCTGCTGACCTCAGAAGGTTCATGGGGGAGGACCAGTGATAGATAATAGCAAAGGCTATGCTCCAATTGGAATGTATATCCTCTGTATAGGCAATCCCCATTGTATTGTTCGGTGGGAGGGTTTGACTTTATTCATGTGGGGGGCATGTGTGTATTTTTAATAAAAACAGAGAGCTGAGCCTAAAGCCGGCCCTTATGTGAGTTGCAACCAGCCTTAGAGTGTCGTGTGATCATTCTAGGGTAACGGAGCTCCAATCACCCACAAATTCAACAGAACCAAAGTATTTGGATGGGCAGGAATCGTGTAGTTTGGCTGCAGTCGTGGTAAGCGAGATTCGCACAGCTTTATGGGGGATTTCTGCGCATCCAACTGCGAGTACTCACGGTAAGGAGAAATTCATTAAAGCGAATTTCCAAGACATCAGTGCTGCCTAAGTTCCAATCAGTGCCGCATTACAGTGCTAATCAGTGCCCATCAGTGCCACCTATCAATGCCATATATGAGTACTGCCCTTCAGTGCCCATAAGTGATGCCTGCCAATGCCTAGAAGTGATGCCTGTCAATGCCCAAAAGTGCCCATCAGTGAACACAATTATTCTTCTGACATTTTTGTAGTATTTTTAAGAAGGAAATTGTCCTCAGTTTGTTATTCTGCAATTAAGTTGGGCATCCCACAGCCCCTTTACCCTATCCAAGTTAAGTTCCCTAATAAAACTTAAAAACAAAGTCCATGGACTGTTTTTTTGTGTCTGGATACAAGTGGAAAATGCATGTTGAGTAGCTATGCAGGAAAGGGGGACCCAAGCCAGCGGCACTCAAGGGGGGTAGCGCTACATATATATTTGGCTTTAGAGTAAATTGATTCTACTGCTCATTCCTTATCTACCCTACAAAGACTATTACTGAGTTATTTATAAGCGATACAACTGAACTTTTAAAGACAGGAAATGTAAACTTCTGAGACATGTAAAGCTTCATGTACAGTTTTGAGGCTCAAAATATGCTGGATCGCAAAATCCCGAAATGTTTCCCCACATAGGGTACCCACAGTCAGCAATAGAAGTGAATGTGTGCTGCTGTACTCTTCTTCATGCTTTCATACATGTAAACACAAGAATGTGGTGTGACATTTATTGAATGTGTAAATTCTGCATTTGGGGAATCAGTCATGTCCCCAAATGTGGCTGTGTACAGCCAAGTACTTCTATAGTCAGCTGTACATACCAACTGTGGCTCTCCCACCAGGGATTTTATTCTATAACATATTTTAGGTCACAAATTGCCTATGTGCAGGAGAACTTTGTTTTCTTTATTTAGTATATCAATATTATATAAGACATGGGAAACAAATGTTCTTTTACTGATGTGCATGATAACATTGCCATAAAATTTGAAGATATCCAGATAATGATGTGAGCTATATGGTATTATTGATAAATTACTGATCCTTTGATTTCTCTTTGCACTTTGTGACTAACTCATTGGTAAGCACACCCATCTAGACTGAGCTTGTTAAAGGTTCCTAGCTGTGTATCATCCCTGAGACCAATAACCCACTTAGAGTATGCAGGGAAATTCAAAGCCATGGATGTACCAGTTCCTTCTGCAAAAGTAAAATGCCAATTCAAGCAAAGGTACAGTATTAAGGTAAATTTAAATGTGATCACAATAATCTCATATAAATTTTAACATGTTAATTATGTTTTCACAACTTGCCTTTAATCCTTTGAAATCTGAAGCTTTCATTAAAGTGATTCTAAAGCTTAATCTTAGGTATTTTTTTTTAAATAAGAAACATGTCTTGCTTACTTGCTCTGTGCAATAATATTGCACAAAGCAGCCCCAATTCTCCTTTTCTGGTGTCCTGTAATGCTCCTGTCTCCTCCTCTTCGACGAGTGCCACCATAGGGGCTTCTTGTGTAGGATTGATCCTGAGCTGTGCTGTCTGCATCCATAGACATAGACAGTGCAGCTTGGTCCTGCTCCATTGTCACATGATTTGATTGACAGCAGCAGGTGCCAATGACTCCCACTGCTGCCTCCATGTTCTGTGATGAAAGGGCTGCAGCTCTCGTGCAGTGTTGGATCAAGACTGGGCTCAGGTAAGTATAACAGTGGGCCGGGGGGATCCCAATAACAAAAAATTTTTTAGGTAAAAAAAAAACAACTTATTAAACCTAAATAATTAAAAACTAGCAATAAATGTTATATCACATGCGTTTCATACTCAGTTAAATGGGATTAATTTTCTGTATTCTGCAAAAAAAAACTGGTTGATTCTGCTGTTCTCTTTCTCCCCCTCCTGTCCATATCCCCACTGCAGTTGGAAATTTTGAAGAGCAGTGTTGGCAGCTAGTGCACATGCTCAGTTTTCAGTGTATTTATATTCTGAACATTTTCTTCTTTTCACATCTGAGAAGCTCATGTGAATATAAAGTCACACATGTGACTGTATACACAGTGGTAAATGACAGCCCGCTCCCTCCCTCCTCCTCCATGCCCACTAACCAGCTAAACACAATGGGGGTGGGATATTATATCTTGATTGATGGAGGCTTATCTTCCTGTTAGTCTAAGATACAGGCTTGAAGGGCGTGACAACGCCTGTGACAGGCAGAAATCCACCAACACCATGTTATCACCAAAAAATAATACATTTCAAAGATATATTTGTATGATAATTTAAAATAGTTTATTGATATTTATTATTTATTTTTATTTGGTATTCCAAAGGCTGTTACTTTGATCATGCGACCAGTAGCAGAGGACAAAAAACTCCTCCTACAACTGTTTCTCTACAGACAGGCTGGGAAAGAGCAGGGTCATGTGACAGCTGTATATTGATTAGAAAAAAAGGTACTTAGATTTTTTAATAATAATAATTAAATAATTACAGTGCCATCATCCACATACAGAAAGATAAAGAATAATGTTAGATAGGTCATGTGTGTTTAGTATCACTTTAAGCCTTTAGAACCACTTTAAAACAATACCTAGTGATAATGCTGTAAAGGTCTTTCTTTAAGTACTTCCTGGTATATGATGATAATTATCTTCTATTTGCTCTCCTACATTGGCACCCTTCCACATGTGCTCCCAATAGAGAGTACAAGCGCTGCGTTAAGGCATGTTGGGTGGGCACATTTGGCCGTTGTAACCATTGCAAAGCCTGCCTTAAACAACATTGTTTATCAATGCTGAAGCACTTATACATAGAGAGAATGTGGCTGAAAAAGGCTGGAGGAGACCAGCAGTAATGTAAAAAAAAGGTGAAAACAGTATTTTATTAATAATTTTAAAAAGCAGAGCAATTATTTATGATATACAGTACTGTAGTGATTAACACTTCTTTCCCCCTCTAGAGCATGTTCCAGCATTATTATTTTTACCTTGTTCCAGTAGTGAGAAACAACTACTTTACACCCTTTGACATCATTATCAAGCTTGTGAAATGTGGTACAGGGGAGTTTTTTTTCTAAAGTACGCATACCACCAGAACTACATCTACCAAGAGCTCTTTCCCTAAACATGGTATGTGGAAAGCCTCTTGGGAGTCAAGGAAACAGCATTGTTATGTGTGCAAGAAATCAATGCATGCATGTGGGGATGGACAGAGAGACAGAGATTAGTGGAGTTCTGTAGTCCAGCAGGCAGGACTAACAACATGTTTTAGATATTAGCACAGAAAAGGCACTGTGTTGTCAGCCCAAACAAGAAATTAGGAGCACGCTGCATTTCTGCCAAATCAAGAGTTATTTTTCTGTCCCTGCAGTATCTTTAAAGTGGATCTTCACCTGCCCCCCCCCCCCATTTATGTATTTGTTTTTTACCCTTTCTTACCAGGTGGTGTGGTGTGCATATTTCAGATACTCATCCACCCAGAGGATCCAGCATTGTCCCGCTGAGAACCTCTTGTCTGCTGCCACCGCTCGGGACCAAGCTGTTATGTTGCTTGTGACGCCATCAAGAGGCCTGCTGGCCATTTCAGGTTCAGCTAGCATGCTTCCCTATGATGCTGCGCTAGCTATGTCCTCTCATCCTTTCTGAATGAAGGGCTATGCCTCCTGGGATATGTGACATGCATATCCCAGGAGGCACAGCAAGTATTGTACAAGTCATTTGCATGGGCGATAAATGTGCATGGGGGGCAGGGCAACAGATTTTTATTAAAAAATAAAGTAAATCAGTTAAAATGGATGTTAACTCAGCGGGTGAAGATCTACGTTAAAGGTACAAAACATGGTGAAATGTCCATGTCTTACAGAAAAGTATTGCATTTTTTTTTTTTAACTTTGTTCTAACGTACACTTTAATTAAGGTGCCATTTAGTCATATCCTAGATTACATAAAATGACTGCTTTCCTTAACTACAGCCTTTAGTAATGCATGGTGCTTTTCATGCTATGGTAAAAACAGTGATGTTATTATTCTGCTACTCTTCTCTTATGTAAAAGTAATGCTTGTTATGCAAGAGCCTTTTATCTTAGTAGACCATGCATGTCATTCCTAGTATCTGACCTACAGTATATTACAGTAAACTACAGTACACAAGAAAGAGCTGAGACTTGGGCCCCGTGTATATTTCTTTTTACTAATTCTGAATGCGGAATGCAGAAATAATGTTCAAACTACGGACTCTCATGGTGTATTCTATAGGATCTAAATCTGAGAATCTCAGACAATTTGGGTAGCAAGAGTCATGCTGCCAAAAATCATTTGTGTGGTTTGGTACTAAGCTCATGTTGACTTCAGGAAATAATTCAGGAAATAATCATAGGGTGGATATGTTGTCAGTGCAGCCCTTGTTTCTTTGAAGGAATAGAGGGCCTGTTATGTTCCTGATGAAAGCTGATTTAGAGTCCTCACCAATGAGGAGTGTCCAGGGCTAGTCCTACCCACCATTGATGCTTACACAGCCACTCTGTAGAAGGACCCAACCCTATTCAAGATTCTGAATTGTTCAGCAGTAACAACCATGATGTAAATAAGGTAGTGTGGGTGTGGGTTTGTGTTATGGAAACCATCCAATATATAAAACTATCCAATAAATAGTTATATGCAGTACAATTTACCCAACAGAATCTTAGCCATTGGAGGAATAGGTATGCCAGTCCCCACCCCTCAATAACTTTAGAGCCCAACTGCAACTAACCTAATCCCATTTTTCAGAGTGACCCAAAAATAACTTACCTCCTTCCCAGCACTTTAGAACATCTAGTAGCAACTCTCCCCTGACTACTCAGAGCTCACAAAGTGAACCTAATCTATCCATTTCATCAACCCCCCCCCCCCAAACAGCAAACAGAAGCTCTTCTCTCTCCACTAATCCTTTTGATCCTCAGCTCTACTGCAGGGAAATGTGTTATGGTTCTCAGTCAGGGGAAGGCCCATGTGACAGATTTCCATAAACTAGAGGAAAGTGTGTTAGTACTCTACAGAGATAACTAGAGCCTGTACGTGACCACACTGATACCATTTACAAAAGTAGTGTAAGTGGATGAATACAAGTCAGCAACTGTAAGAGAAACCAGGTGCGCTTGACAATGGGCAGTACTGGGTGAGAGGGCAGCAATGGGCTCCTAAGAGCTTCTGGACAACCAGCTAAACTGATACTGCTGAGGGCCATTGTTCAATTACTTTCCTTGACAAGGAAAACAGGAACCACTGTTTATTTGTACAATATTAAAGACAAAATCACTGAAAATAATTTTTTTTAAAATGAATTTAAATTGAAAAGTAGAAAAGTAACAGCTAAGTAAACCAATATTCAGGATTAGCCATAGCTGTTGCAAATGCAGGTTAAGTCAATGACACCTTTCTGCTTACCCTTTCCAAGCACTATTCTTTTACAACTTAATCTTGGTGTAAGATTTTCCAGCTACAAGTTTACTGTAGTAGTTGATTAAAATGATGATCAAATTACCACATAGACATCTCTGGTTACTTATGTACTATCTTCTTGGGAATTTGTGATTTGGAGCAAAGTCCACACCTGCCTAACCTTTGGTACTTTAAGAATACCATATTATCAGATTGAATTAATTCAGAATCTTGCTTTATAAAAATGTCAAACCCAAGGCCTAAGTGCCCTATCATCAGACTCATTCTTTCCATACAGAATGTGGAGGGGCTTCATCATGAATACACCAATAGAGGTTCTGTTATGAGGGGTGTTCAAGTCAAACCAGGACTTTTGAGTTTATATAAAAAATTAACAATTTTTCAACATACTCCCCTGCTACATTTATACACTTTTCCCAGCATTTAACTACTGCCTGGAAAGCTTCGGCATAGAAAGAATTGTCAGTACGCCTGAACCATCCTAGGACAGCCTGCTTCACTGTGTTCACCATTCCCACAGAAAGATTTGTCTCTTGTGCAATTTATCCAGTCAATTTAACCGTCAATTATCCAGGATCAGGCATTCCACACTATGAATGTTCACAGGAATGTCTACTATGGGCTGGGAACCACCAGGGCCGGGATCATTACTGACAGGTGTATGGCCATCTTTTAAATGTTTACACCATTCAAATGTCTTACTGTGGCTCATCGTACTGTACTGTGCTTGAGGTCTTCTTTAGATATCCATGGGTTTTATGCCTTTGTTTATGTAACACCCTACTATGGTGAGTTAGAATCCCTAATGGTTAGTCAGGAGCTGCTATCAGCTCAGGTGTAATAGCCAGAGGGGTCAAATTTGGGTCAGGGCTGACAGACTCTGTAGGCCAGACTCTCTGGAAATTCCCCCTGCTCTGAGGTTCTCAGGGAGGGTCTTGGAGGCAGTGGGTGGATCTGAGGAGTAGCTGGCTGTACTTGTTTAGGGACTTCAGCCATTCCCCAACAGGAGACTTGGCAAGGGGCTGGACTCATTAAAAGATGTTAGAGTCTGCTCAGTAGCAGGTGTTTGAGAAGGAGTGGGAGAGCGGTGCAGTGGAATAAAGAGGAGAGAGATGTGAGCCTGGTGGAGGAGGGCTTCCAGGAGGTAGACTGGGATGGGGCCTGCCTGCGAGCCCGGATCTGGGGAGAAGGAAAACTCAGAACTCCCTGCTCCCCTGGGAGAGGATCCCCTGTGTGGCAAGAAGGAGCTGTTCAGCTATCAAGCCTGATAACTGCAGACATTCACAAGCTGTGCAGGAGAGGACCTGAGTGAGTACACCTACACCCCCTGAGCGGATAGGGGCACTCTGGTGGGAAATTAGATTAGCCCCTACTAGTGACTGCGCACCTACTAAAGGCAAGAGCAGCCAGATCCCCTGCTCAGGAAAGGAAAGACTACCTACAGACTGCTGGGAGGAAGAGAAGTTAATCTGGGGTACTACACCTGGAGTTGCTGGCTAGCACTCCAACAGTAACTGTGTGAGGCCTTAAAGAAGTTGTACATAGTTCAGGAAGTTGTTCTAGAGAATCCATTCCATTGGGCGTCCTATACCCCGCTAACCATTTCTCTGTTCAAATCCCATAAGTAAAAAAACAAAACCAACTCTCAAGGCCTGATTTTCTGTCTGTGGATGAACGCTGTGTGAAAGGTGCTCACTGATTGGCTGTGCAGGACTATAAGGGGACCCAAATTCAACAGCAACCATCAAGGGGGTAGTGCTACGCTTACAAGAAACTTCATCACCACATGCTGTTCCATGTACGCATTAACACTGTTGTCTGCCATCTTGACTAATGGTCTCTGGACTGGCCCATGACATGTGCACCACCTATTAGTAATAGGACACACTTGCCACTTACTGTACTATTGCATGTAGTAACGCCACAATAGCATACCTTTTTATACCTGTAAAATTAAAAGTTCCCGTTTGACTTGAACGCCCCTCGTATCTTGTTTTCGTGTCTCTGGTAAATAAAGTCACCCTCTTTATTTATCCTGGTGACCATTATCACTGAAGCAGAGAGTTTTAACCCAAATGAGAGCCGAGAGTAAAGATACCTGTTACAAGTGCTTACCGAGCCATCTGTGATAGGGATATAATCCTAATACTTTAAACTGACCTTGAAACTTTCCATGCACTGAATTGAAATCTTTTGCAGTGCCATTGATTTTTAATGGCACCCCCAAAGCATCCTGCAGATGTACAGAGTTCAGAGCAGCATCTTTGAATACAGTACATATACAGACTGGCTGTCTCTGAATGTGATGGTAATTACAGCAATATCAGTGGATGTCCCACTTGATTAGGATTGTAGTAGGGTGGTCTCTCACTGGGTTGGTGTGCAGCTGTAGTCACCCAAAAATTATATTATTTATTTATTTCAGGTACTTATATAGTGTCGTCAATTTAAGCAGTGCTCTACATATATTGTACTTTCACATCAGTCCCTAACCCTCAAGGGGTGTGCAATCTAAGGTCCCTAACGTACATTCATACATACACATACTAGGGCCAATTTAGATAGGATCCAATTACCTAGCAGCATGTCTTTGGAGTGTGGGAGGAAACCGGAGGAAACCCACGCAGGCACAGAGAGAACATGCAAACTCCAGGCAGGTGGTGCTGTCGTTGGGATTCAAACCAACAACCCTAGTACTGCCAGGCAGAAGTGCTAAACATTTAGGCACTGTGCTGCCCCATTAACAATGACAACCCCTAACAGTTTGTCTCCTACATTTAGCAACCATATGAGCAGCACAGAACCTGCCTGCAACAGGTGAGCCTCAGATCAGCAGTGTCACTCACCCCTTTCTGGGTCTTGCAGAAGTGATCAGACAGTCCCAGCATGGGCTCTCTCTTCCACTCTTTCTCCTGCCTGGGCCAGGGCTGCCTCCCTGGGGTCTACACTACTCATCAGCCCATCCATCCACTGGACACACCTCTGATAAGAAGGGTATTCTCCCAAATGGTGGTAATGTCCCTCTCTCCACTCTCACCAATTGCCAGCACAGTCCAATCACAGATGGAAAGAGGGACATTGGCAATGTGGGTGGTCTTGTCAAAAGCCCCACTATGCGCCTGCTCATCCCTAAAAGTGCCACCTGCCAGTAAGAGCTGTAAAATATTGAACTGACTTTCCTAAGAACTAATTCTAGCTCAGTTGATTGTTTTAAAAAGGTGAAATGCATGATTAAACTCATAGAATATAACTCGCTATTAACATGTATAAATAATAACACCTGGGGCTGTTAATCCAAGGGATATCCAATTGCCTAAGAAGATCAGTAAGGACCTTTTTCTCCCATTAAAGCAAACTGGACCAATTTTATATAAAAAAAAACCGAAAAAACTAAAAAGCCATTATTGAAAAATATATTGTAATTTTAATGTCATATATGTTGTCCAATGATGTTGATCCACACCAATTACGATGAGTGACACCCGACAATGTTGATCCAGCACCTCAGTATTGCTTCCCTGGAACTAAAGCCATCACAAATGACAACTCCCCAGCATTGCTGAAATGTAAGCACAGTGGGAGGGATCCTAGGTCACATTATTAACTAAATAGGGTCATGGCCGGCCCATTTGTTTACAAACAAGCTAGCAGGGATGTTTCATTTATAGGCCCTACTGCTTTGTTGGCAAACAAAAGCCAGTAGAGATCTGACAATTAGTAAATGTTGTACAAAACAAAAATCACATTTACGTAAAGGAGTACATGCTACTGCTCTGCAACTTTATATGCCTGGAGGGTCTCCTCATCACTGCAGATTTTGTCTTCAGGACTCCAACACCAAGACAAACACCACATTATTAATCTCTTCCTATATAAAGTTTGTATGCTTTCCATACTGGTGTTTGTTTATTTATTTACTTCAGGTACTTTTTTGAGGTGGTATTAAGAGGTTTTGAGACCAGTTTTGTAACTTACTAACAGATGACAGCACAAGTCTGCACGCACAGTCACAGGAAGCACTGAACTTCATAAGTCAGTATGTCAAAATACATTGTCCTGTTTACAATCGGGAGCTGTGCATCTGGTGCTATTCTGACCACCTGAATTACCACGTCTGCTATTTCTTCATGGGCAGCAAGTTAGAACAAAGAGCAAATGTAAAATTCTATGTGAAACTGGGCAAATCACTCAATATCGTCAATGTTGTCAAAACGGCAACCTTTGAACTGGATCTTCATCTTCAGGAAGAGGAAATTTTGGGGGGGGTTGAGCTTGTTGCAGGCCTTCCTGATCTCTTGTCATATTCCAGTGATGTTCTTCCACTCAAGCGTGCGTGTCATTCAAAACACCTCAAAAGACTCATTGCAGCATCGCTGTAAACTTGCAGAATCAGGTCAAGCGTCTCTGTGGCAGATTTGCCCAGTTTCGCACAGAATTTCACATTTGCTCTTTGTTTTGACTTGCTGTCCATGATGAAATAACAGACGTGGTAATGCATGTGGTCAGAATAGCACCAGATGCACAGCTTCCGATGTACACAGAATGATGTCTTTTGGCACACTGACTTATGAAGGTCAGCACTTCCTGTGACAGTGTGTGCAGCCTTGTGCTGCCATTTGTTGCCGTGTTACAAAACAAGTTAGGAAGCGTTTTGATATCACCACATATATCGATGTCAATTTACAAAATGCTATATACAGTCATGGCCGAAATTGTTGGCACCCTTGATATTTCTCCAGGAAATCATGTATTTCTCACGAAACGTATTGCATTAACACATGTTTTGCTATACACATGTTTATTCCCTTTGTGTGTATTGGGACAAAACAAAAAAAGGGAGGAAAGAAAGCAAATTCGACATAATGTCACACAAACCTCCAAAAATGGGCTGGACAAAAGTATTGGCACCCTTTCACAACTGCGGATAAATAAGAATGTTACAAGCATGTGATGCTCCTGTAAACTCACCTGGGGCAAGTAACAGGTGTGGGCAATATAGAAATCACACCTGAAAGCAGATAAAAAGGAGAGACGTTCACTTAACCTTTGCATTGTGTGTCTGTCTGTGCCACACTAAGCATGGACAACAGAAAGAGGAGACGAGAACTGTCTGAGGACCTGAGAACCAAAATTGTGGCAAAATATCAACAATCTCAAGGTTACAAGTCCATCTCCAGAGAACTAGATTTGCCTTTGTCCACAGTGCGCAACATTATCAAGAAGTTTGCAACCCATGGCACTGTAGCTAATCTCCCTGGTCGTGGACGGATGAGGAAAATTGATGAAAGATTGCAACGCAGAATAGTCCGGATGGTGGATAAGCAGCCCCAAACATGTTCCAAAGACATTCAAGCTGTCCTGCAGGCTCAGGGAGCATCAGTGTCAGCGCGAACTATCCGTCGACATTTAAATGAAATGAAACGCTATGGCAGGAGACCCAGGAGGACCCCACTGCTGACACAGAGACATAAAAAAGCAAGACTACAGTTTGCCAAAATGTACTTGAGTAAGCCAAAAGCCTTCTGGGAAAACGTCTTGTGGACAGATGAGACCAAGATAGAGCTTTTCGGTAAAGCACATCATTCTACTGTTTACCGAAAACGGAATGAGGCCTACAAAGAACAAAACACAGTACCTACGGTAAAATATGGTGGAGGTTCAATGATGTTTTGGGGTTGTTTTGCTGCCTCTGGCACTGGGTGCCTTGACTGTGTGCAAGGCATCATGAAATCTGAGGATTACCAAAGGATTTTGGGTCGCACTGTAGGGCCCAGTGTCAGAAAGCTGGGTTTGCGTCCAAGATCCTGGGTCTTCCAGCAGGACAATGACCCCAAACATACGTCAAAAAGCACTCAGAAATGGATGGCAAAGAAGCGCTGGAGAGTTCTGAAGTGGCCAGCAATGAGCCCAGATCTAAATCCCATTGAACACCTGTGGAGAGATCTTAAAATTGCTGTTGGGAAAAGGTGTCCTTCCAATAAGAGAGACCTGGAGCTGTTTGCAAAGGAAGAGTGGTCCAAAATTCCGGGTGAGAGGTGTCAGAAGCTTATTGATGGTTATAGGAAGCGACTGATTTCAGTTATGTTTTCCAAAGGGTGTGCAACCAAATATTAAGTTAAGGGTGCCAATACTTTTGTCCAGCCCATTTTTGGGGTTTTGTGTGACATTATGTCATATTTGCTTTTCTGCCTCTGTTTTATATTTGTTCCAATACATACAAAGGGAATAAACATGTGTATAGCAAAACATGTGTTAATGCAATACCTTTTTTGTGTGAAATACTTGATTTTCAGGAAAAATATCAAGGGTGCCAACAATTTCGGCCATGACTGTATATATATATATATATATATATATATATATATATATATATACTATTATGCGTATACATATATATACTATACACTGTCCTCAGTAGTCTACAATATTTAGTCCCTAACTCACATTCATACATACACATACTAGGGCCAATTTAGAGAGGAGCCATTTAACCTACCAGCATGTCTTTGAAGTGTGTGAATACTTGTGGTTGACGTTATATGCTGGTTGAAGTAGATTATCTGCTCCCAATTACTTTGATTGTATTTCTGCTTAATTGCCCAAGAAGGGAATCCCCTCTTTTCACAGAGGCCCTGTTCTGGGTGGAGGCACTGCCAACTTTGTTATCCATTCCACTTTTCCAATTAGTGAAAGTTCTGGCTCTGATTGGGGAGGGCCATTTTTAATAACCCCCAAAGCTACACAAGAACAGCTACAGCAATTCAGTAAGCATGGTAGAAATGATGAACGCCCTGATAAAAAATACATTATGGTATGTATCCTTTTCTAAATACAATTTATTTTAACCTATTGCAACAATATAATTTCTTCTGATATCAATTTATTTATTTCAGGTATTTATATAGCACCATCAATTTACACAGCGCTTTACATATATATTATATAAACAAGGAGATATCAGCGAGCGCTACCTAAAAAGACAGCCGCTAGAACACCAAAAGGCAACCAAGAAAACCTTCCAAAGTATTCAATAAAATAGGTGCAGTGCTAGAACAAGGTATACAACATTAATGCGTATATGAAATAGAAATAAATATATAAATAAAGTGATTATATATATATATATATATATGTGCATTAATATATATAAGGTGCAAGGTATAGTATCACCACATAGTGACTGTAATAGTCAAAAATGTCCCAAATAATATTGCAAAACATGAGGATCTCATAAGATCACAATCAGCGTGTATGGGTATCTGATCCGGGGGTGACAGATGATGTGTTTGAATAAGCAAAGTGCGCACTCACCAGAAGCGCGCTTTAAACACGCATTTGAGATTAATCCTGTCTCATCAGGTATAATCAGGTCATCTCCTCCCAGGTCAGGCCAGGTTCCTATACACCACTAGGTCCTTGAACAGGTGCCACAGCATCTGGTCACATCTGTGTTAGATTCTCTGGGTCCTCTGGGTAAGCCTGCACCCTATGAATAAGTGCATAGCACGAAACGCGTCAGAGGGCTACAGCATCTAGACGTCACGCCACCGCTGGTGGCCATCCTGAATTTTATGGTCAGTGTCCTTATTATTTTATCATTTTATACACCTGTTTTTCTGTGGAATAAAGCTATCCCTTAAACAGTATCACACTATGTGGTGTCTCTTATTGGGCTCTCCCTGTGAGTGCCGTCATTCGCAGAGCCTATTTTAGAGGTGACCTCAGGCTGTGATACATACCAAGGGACCCAGAGAATCTAACACAGATGTGACCAGACGCTGTGACACCTGTTCAAGGACCTAGTGGTGTATAGGAACCTGGCCAGACCTGGGAGGAAATGACCAGATTATACCTCATGAGACAGGATTAATCTCAAATGCGTGTTTAAAGCACGCTTCTGGTGAGTGCGCACTTTGTTTATTCCGACACATCATCTGTCACCCCCAGATCAGATACCCATACACGTTGATTGTGATCTTATGAGATCCTCATGTTTTGCAATATTAGTTGGGACATTTTTTCACTATTACAGTCACCATGTGGTGATACTATACCTTGCACTTTATATATATATATATATATATATATATTGCACTTTATTTATTTATTTCTATTTCATATACGCATTAATGTTGTATACCTTGTTCTAGCTCTGCACCTATTTTATTGAACATATATTGTACATTCACATCAGTCCCTAACCCTCAAGGGGCTTACAATCTAAGGTCCCTAACTTACATTCATACGTAGACATACTGCTGCTAATTTAGACAGGATCCAATTAACCTACCAGCATGTCTTTGGAGTTTGGGAGGAAACCAGAGTACCCAGAGGAAACCCACGCAGGCACAGGGAGAACATGCAAACTCCAGGCAGGTGGTGCTGTGTCTGGCATTTGAACCAACAACCTTAGTACTGCCAGGCAGAAACTGCTAACCATTTAGCCACTGTGATGCCCATGCATCTTAATTTTATGTTTTTATGATTCATGTATCTTTATAGGTGAAAACAGCTTGTACAATTTTTTTGTATGATTTAGAAGATGTTAAAATAAATATGCTTTAGCAGAGACAGTGGTGCAGCAGTATAGTTCACCCCAGCTATACAGTATATTTCATAAGCTTTGATGTTCATCTGGGTTTAAAGAAGAACTCCAGGATTAGGATTACTCTGCAGCCAACCAGAATTGGTTGTCAGCCCCATAGATATCTATAGGGTTACTCAGACCACCGCATTGCAGCACAAAGAAGACCTTTGAGAATTTCTGAATAGAGGACAATGTAATGAAGCAAGTGGAAAGCAGGTTATTACACTCACCCCACCCAGAGGCAGAGATCTTCGAATCCTGGAGTCCTTCTTTAAATGCAAAATTTACCTTTAAACATAACACACACATTCATTTTCTTCTGATTATCGTGGAAAACCAACAATATTTCTACTAGCAATTCTTCATGTCCTGGAAATGGCTTGTATTATACAACAGGTATCATTCTATTTCAATTATATGATTACTTTTTGTTACATGATTTATTCAAGGAAATCCAAAGACCTTGCTGAGCCATCCCTAAGTCTCCTAACCCAGTTTCTTTGACAGGTCCAAGACCAGGTAGCATAGATAACTTTGACATGGACAGGTAATCTCAGGTGTATTGATTTCCTTTATCTTTTTTTGTAATGGGAGTCTGGGTTCCTGTGCAGCAGCTCAGGTATTGCACAGCTCAGCATGTGTGTTCAGTACAGTATTAGTGTTCACATGGTGAGCCAGGCAACCCTCCCTTATACAGGGAAATTCTGCTGTCAGGTGCTGGATGAGCCAGCCTCCCTGGGATCAGCATGGAGCACACACTGATAAGTCAGAGGGAGCAAGTGACTTATCATCTTTCTGATTGGAAAGTGCTGATTGGGAAGATTGGGTTTAGGGAGTCAGGTAGGGAAGGCAGTGCTGAAGGGTAAAGGGGAGGGATGGCATAGTGTGGTCTGGGTGTGTAGGTACACCTCTCATCCTGTATATAAGTGCTGAAATCTTTGGTACCTGCATCTCAACACCCAGCACTGCACCTCTCCTTTCCCTGCTTCTACCACAGGATCAAAAGGTAAGACATCACTTATTACAATAATTATAGCCTTTGCCTGTACATGAGCTTTTTACTTTCATTGAATCGTGAATGAATTGATTCTAGCACTTGATTTGATGTCAGCATAATAAATAAAGCATAGATAAATGTTTTGAAAATCATCTATATAAAGAGTATTTCAGTTTGTTTTTTTTCGTATTTTATGCTTTTTTAATCCCAAACACTTCTTCAGCACCACAACATATTAAAATGTATTTTGAAACTAAAAATTTAATAGTTGGCATTTTCAAGCTGATCTGTGTTCATCAGGCATATTTTCATGAAGAAAAGTTTTTATAAATAGCCTTGTCCCTGGATATCATTCATAATTCAGTCCTTTTACATTTATTCAGGTTATGATTTGAGTATGGTGCTTTATTTGATGTCAGCATAATAAATAAAAAGCATAGATAAAAATGTTTTAAAATAATTTCCAGGGGCACTGCATTCCTGCCACACTGTTTTAGAAGACCACATATCATCTATATAAACGTTATTTAATTTTTTTATGCTGCACACATCTGCAACAGCACAAAATATTAAAATATATTTTGACATATTTATCACTTTTTATACCCCAGTGGATCAGTGTTTTGGAATCAGGCACATTTCTGTCAATAATAGTTTTTTAAAAAAGTACTGTCCCTGGTTATCAGTTGTGATTTAACCATATTTTTATAGATTCATGTTATGAATTGAGTATGGTGCATCATTGGATATCCACTTAATAAATAAAAGCATATAATACTTTAAAATAAATGCAAGGAACATTGCACCACTGGTACATTGTTACATACTTTTCTAAAAGACCAATGTGATTTACTATATTATCTATATAGAGAATGTTTCATTTTTGTTTTGTTTCTTTTTTGTCACATATCTCTTCAACAGCACAAAATATTAAAATGTATTTGGAACTAAACATATGACAGTTTTTATTCAATTGTTCAATGTCCAAATTCAGGCAGATTTTCATGCACTATTCCTGGATATCAGTTATATTTTAGTCCTTTTTATGTGTTTTCCTTGGTATAAACTTCTATTTAGTTTGTGCCAAATAATTAAATACTAATTATACTTATTGTGCATGTTGCAGTTCGATTTTAATGACAAGCCAAGCACAAATATTGTTGCCTTGCTGATAAAAGCACAAAGCAACCTGTAGGCAGTGGTAACCCCTATCAATCAATCAATCCGTCAATCAATCAAATTCAACAATTTTATTTGCTCTGACAGCTCTTACATAATCATAAGTTCCCATGAACAGTTGTACTCTATAAATTAACATTAAAATAAATACTTTTTAATGTATCACTTTTAAATGTAGTTCTTGGCTTCTAATTATTTAGCGATGATTGAAACATCAGTAAATTTGGCTGGTGCAGTGTGCTCACATTTTGTTTGGCAATTGCCACACTAATATGTTAAGCAAATTAGTATAAAGGATTTGAAGTGATTGTATTTAAATTGTCCCTGCCTAGCATGAACCTGTTGTCTCGTTCTGCTATCTGCCCCAGTGTTCTCATTTTCCACATTCCTGATGTGCTTCAGAGCAGTAGACAAGGCCACTGTTTATTTAATTCACCTATGATGTGAACTGCAGTTTTAGTCCTTTAGTTTTTTTTTTCTAAAACTTTCTAAAGTTTACCCAGTTAAACTTTTGGGGCTCATTTAATTTCCTGCTCAGGCAAATGCACAGGAGATGAAGAATGTTTAACAAGTCATCAGACCAGACCAAAGGCAATTGTTGGCAGATTTATTACCCCTGCTGATAACATTTACTGCTGTTGTAATATACTTTATAGTTATGTGACTATACTTTTAAATAAATTGGTGTATAGCTCCCAACATTTAAAAATAACTTCCAGGAAATCTTGTCATAGAATGGGACGGCTGTAGATTGTGGAAAATCAAAATATGTTTTAAGCAAGAAAATATGACAAATATGTCAAAAGCCATACAGAGATGCCCATGGCTGACTACCTCCTCCTGAAAATGCTAGTTTCCTGGCTGTCTTTTGCTTTGAAATATTTTGAGTCATTTACCTGGAAGTACTTGGTCAGTGAAGATAGTGATGCCAGAGGATGACTATGACATCAAGACAACTAGCAGTTCAAAAAGAGGTCACCATTGTCATCTCTATAATTGTTTCCTGACGGTTTTTGTGGCCAAATTTTAACACATTAAACATAAATGTGTTTTTTACTAATAATATCTGCTGAAAGCAGCTGTCATCTTGCTCCCAACCAGGGGCGGACTGACCATTTGGAAACTCGGGCACTGTCCGTGGGGCCCGGGGTCAGTAGGGGGCCCCATGAGATGCCCCTGGTACCTTTTTCATAGGCTTTTTTGAGTTTGGGCAAGGACATAGGGACCCCATGATCCCCTATTGCCCGGGGGCCCCATGAGTTGTCAGTCCGCCCCTGCTCCCAACTATCTACTGCTTCAGGAACACTTGTTTAGCTTTAGGGCTTGTTCACACTTGACTAAATTTCTAACTCTTAACAAACACTCCTATAGAGTTAGTATGAGCATTACATAGGCATTAATGAGCATTTTACAAGCATTAAAAACACTCCTCAAATGCCCTATGTGCAGTTTTGAAGCGTTTTATAGGCATAAACCACAAACGCCTATAATAAACTGTAATGTTATTAATGCGCCGCAACCTCACTGCAAATGCATGCTGGTGAGTTTGTGGGGCATCACCAAAGACTTGAATGGGAGGCGTTGGAAAGCTTCAAACTCCTCCAGACTCAACATGAGGCTTCAATTTTGAAGCGATGTGATGCTAACGCTTTATGTTTTGATAATGTGAACAGCACTGTGTGCTGCCCATAGTATCATTTGCATAGGAGTTTGAGGAGCATTAGAAACCCCCTCAAATGCCTGCTGTCAATGCCAGAACTAGGCCTAACTGACAAGTACAAGCCTGACATAGATGCGGTATAGTGTTGGATTGAGGGTGAACATATGATGGCTACCTCTAGAAAAAGCCTTGTCTCAGACAGGTAGGGTGGGTTGTGATAAAGTCATTTTTACTTTGAAAGCCTTAATTAGTAAAAACTTAAAATAATGTTTCAAAAAATTAGGATGTGATTACATTAAATCTTCTAAACTGTGGACACATTTTTTAAAGGTTAGGATCTAGAAACGAACTGGGATTGCAGTTTAGACACATTTGGCAACAGAACCAGTGATAAATCAAGAAACTAGACTGGGAGACAAGAGTGAATGTCTAGGGCAATAGGAAATGGCAGGTTTCCTTTACAATATTAGGTTTGCTGCAAATAGAATTTGCTTATACTAAAAATGATCATTTCATTAAATATATTCCACATTTATTTCATTTGCCTTCCAGTGCTTGTCTCCAGCCATAAACATGGATAAAAAGGTACTTTAGAGTGTAATGGTGAAGGATAGAGGTTCTGTTTTGCAGAGAGCATTGCTTGTATTGCTGGAGTTTGCTTTGCTTCTCTCTGGTGAAGGGACTATGCTGAATGAGTTCTATGTAGGAAGCTCCACACATGGGCCATATTGCTCAGGTGAATATTGCTTTAGATGGAAGCTTCAATCATTTCTACACTTGCTTTGCTGGTGCAGTGGTGCTGTTCATTTTTATATGTTGCAGTGTTATAATCTTTGTATTTTTAAATGCTTAAAACTATTACCTAAGTGAACAATGAACCTAGCATCTACAATGTGATCTAAAATATACCTATCAAGTACATGGAGGCAGTGCCCATCCTTACGTTGAACATGGACTGGCCATATATGTGACAATTTGTTAATAAAAATGAATTCATGAAGTAAGCGACAACTGCAGCATTTAGGGTAAAAAAAATTGATAACCGAAGAATTTATTTGATTCTACAGTGTCATGGCTGGAAAAACCGAGGAGCCAAGCACAAGGAAAAGCATATTGGTCATATACAGCAGATACTCATTTCTTCCAATACTTAGTGTAAGAGGGTGAACAGCAAGCAGGTGTGTCCTTGGTGATCACCAGAAGAAACAGAAAACCAGAAGGGTTGCAGCACAGAGAGCTTAACGTGTTCCCGTTATGTGTGAATGAATTGCAACAATGTTTCAGGCATCCTTGTCCTTTATCAAGCTTGATACTGAATTTGTGTAACCATTTAGCAATGAAAAGTGGTGGTTGTATCATACACAGGCACAGCAATGTTACCAAGCTTATTCTTCAGTACTTAGGCAATATGCAAAGTGTAGGAACCCCTAGCAGACATTAGGAAATTGTGTATAATATAACATATATATTTTTATTTATTTCAGGTACATATATAGCACTGTCAATTTATGCAGCACTTTACATATATATTGTACATTCACATCAGTCTCTAACCCTCAAGGGGTGTACAATCTAAGGTCCCTAACTTACATTCATACATACATACTAGGGACAATTTAGACAGGAGCCAATTAACCTAGCAGAATGTCTTTGGAGTGTGGGAGGAACCTGGAGCACCCAGAGGAAACCCACGCAGCCACAGGGAGAATATGCAAACTCCAGGCAGGAGGTGCCATGGCTGGGATTCAAACCAACGACCCTAGTGCTGCCAGATATCTATATATCTATCTACTATCTATCTATCTATCTATATATATATATATATATATACACACACACACACACTCACCAGTTTATTAGGTACATCTTGCTAGTGGCAAGAAAATATCCCCTGCACCATTACACAACTACCACCAGCCTGAACTGTTGATACAAGGCAGGGTGGATCCATGCCTTCATGTTGTTTATGCCAAATTCTAACCCTACCATCTGAATGTCGGAGCAACCAGTCTGCCCATTCTCCACTGGCCTCTGACATCAACAAGACATTTTAATCCACACAACTGCCACTCACTGGATATTTTCTCTTTTTCGGACCATTTTTTGTAAACCCTAGAGATGGTTGTGCGTGAAAATCCCAGTAGATCAGCAGTTTTTGAAATACTCAGACCATCCCATCTGACACCAACAACCATGCCTTGTTTAAAGTCACCTAAATCCTCTTTTCTCCCCCATTCTGATGCTTGGTGTGAACTTCAGCAAGTTGTTTTCCCCACATCTAGATGCCAAAATGCATTGAGTTGCTGCCATGTGATTGGCTGATTTTCAATTTGTCTTACCAAGCAATTGAACGGGTGTACCTAATAAAGTGGCCGGTGAGTGTATAAAGTCTACGTATGTGAGAATACATTTTCTCAGCTCTGCTCTATAAATTGTCAAAACTCAGAGCTGATGTTGGTACTCACTAAACTTCCACTCCCAGCTATTTTATAGTGATCACCTGATTGTAATGAGAGTTGTTGTCCAACCCAAACAATTAACTACTCAATCTTAAACCAAATATCCTGTATAGCCGAGTGATTTATTGCATGGAGTACAGTAACATTTTTCCCATGTACTTCTGCAAGGTGCTGTAATTGCATCCCAGGTAAAAAAGAATTGAGGTGGAGATGGCAATTATAAATAAGTGAACCGGCAGGTTGAGTAGGAATGATTTGATGGAAATGGCACAGGATAAACAATGATGACAGAAAAGGTTCAGTGTATGACTATATAGGCAGGTCTTGGCATTGTCCTTCATACAATTCTCTCCCTTGTTTGGAAAATCTGTGAGCACATCATAGGATATAGAATAACACATGCAATGAGCCTAGTGACTGCACAAGACCCAGTATCAATATTTGAATAGGCCATAGACCTCAGAAGCATATCACTCTTGTTTTGTATCATTATTTTCTCACTCATTTGGCCAAATTTAGATTATGTGTCTCCTTTTCTGATTTATTACTTTAATGGTGCATTTTCTGTGAGCACATACACTTCTGTCCATACAACTCCTTCTATGTAATAAATAGGTGTATTTCATGTATTTATAAAAAAAGTATTTTGTTTCTTTGACTAGGCTACTTACATATAGACAAAACATGAGTGGTGGCTCCAAAATTTCTGGGAATGTATGCATTAGAAGCTAAGAACAGGCTGGTTTTTATTGCTGGTGTCTAGAACAATTATGTAGTTCACCAGAGGTTTCTGTATAACCTTTCTCCAAAAAAAAAAAAGAAATCTTTTCGAACCTAGTTTCTGACCAGCAAGAACATTATTAAGAAACATACATCGGGCCAATTATCCATAAAAATGGGAAGAAATACTGCTTAGTTGTGCAGAGATATTCCTACGTCATAGAATCTTGCCATGCAGTAATCATGCAATATTTCAGATACTCAGTAATGCCCAATATTGGTTGCCTAGACAAATCTTACACTTCCCAGTCTAGAGAGAAAATGTTTGGACCACCCTTGGTGGGGAAAGTTTGTGAATTCTAATAGTTCACATGTTCTTGAAGATGAACCGGTTAATGATGTGCTAATGCAAAAAGAAATCAGGTTAAAATTAAAGCCACTGATCAATACATGGAAAATAAAGTTCTACAAGCACAGTTATGTCTCTGTATCTTAGTACACACACATTGATAGATCAGAGGCTGTTGAGAAAGACACAGTGACACCATGAACACTGTGTGACAAGTCAATAAATCAGAATGATCTATAGCTCATTGTGTGTCCAGAACTCATTAACTTTCTGATACAAAGTCTTCTTTGAGAGAATCCAAACATTGTACAAATGACATCACATTACCTGATGTTCTTTAGAGTTCTGTGCCAGTAAAACAAACACACGAACATCAGTGGGAATTTCAGAATGAGATTTGTGGAGGAAAAGACTCCCTCTGAAATTCCTCTCTGTGGAAGAAAAAATACTTGTGAAAGTAAATGTATGTAAATTAAAAATGTGAAAACATAAAGTAGAGCGTTGTCTATGGTAACAAAAAAAACCACACAGAAATATTGCTCCACTATACTCACTTAGTTACACCTCACTAGTGGCAAGAAAATATCCCTCACACCATTACACCACCACCACCAGCATCAGCCTGAACCACTGATTCAAGGCAAGATGGATTCATGCTTTCATGTTGTTTACTCCAAATTCTGACCCTACTATCTGAAAGTCACAGCAACCAGTCAGCCCGTTCTCCACTGACCTCTGACATCAACAAGGTATTTTCGGCCGCACAACTGCCACTCACTGGATATTTTCTCTTTTTTGGACCATTTTTTGTAAACCCTAGAGATGGTTGTGTGTGAAAATCCCAGTAGATCAGCAGTTTTTGAAATACACAGACCAGCTCGTCTGCCACCAACAACCATGCCATGTCCAAAGTCACTTAAATCCCCTTTCTTCCACATTCTGATGCTCGGTTTGAACTTCAGCAAGTCATCTTCACCACATCTACATGTCTAAATGCATTGAGTGTCTGACATGTGATTGACAATTTGTGTTACCAAGCAATTGAACAGGTGTACCTAATAAAATGACAGATGAGTGTATGTGCAGAGATTCAGTTACTACCTGTAATGGTTGGATTCCATGGTTCAAGGAGGAAATGGCCACTTACAGTCAGGTCCATAAATATTGGGACATCAACACAATTCTAACATTTTTGGTTCTATACACGACCACAATGGATTTGAAATGAAACGAACAAGATGGGCTTTAACTGCAGACTGTCAGCTTTAATTTGAGGGTATTTACATCCAAATCAGGTGAACGGTGTATGAATTACAACAGTTTGCATATGTGCCTCCCACTTGTTAAGGGACCAAAAGTAATGGGACAATTGGCTTCTCAGCTGTTCCATGGCCAGGTGTGTGTTATTCCCTCATTATCCCAATTACAATAAGCAGATAAAAGGTCCAGAGTTCATTTCAAGTGTGATATTTGCATTTGGAATCTGTTGCTGTCAATTCTCAAGATGAGATCCAAAGAGCTGTCACTATCAGTGAAGCAAGCCATCATTAGGCTGAAAAAACAAAACAAACCCATCAGAGAGATAGCAAAAACATTAAGCGTGGCCAAAACAACTGTTTGGAACATTCTTAAAAAGAAGGAACGCACCGGTGAGCTCAGCAACACCAAAAGACCCGGAAGACCACGGAAAACAACTGTGGTGGATGACCGAAGAATTCTTTCCCTGGTGAAGAAAACACCCTTCACAACAGTTGGCCAGATCAAGAACACTGTCCAGGAGGTAGGTGTCAAAGTCAACAATCAAGAGAAGACTTCACCAGAGTGAATACAGAGGGTTCACCACAAGATGGAAACCATTGGTGAACCTCAAAAACAGGAAGGCCAGATTAGAGTTTGCCAAACGACATCTAAAAAAGGCTTCACAGTTCTGGAACAACATCCTATGGACAGATGAGACCAAGATCAACTTGTACCAGAGTGATGGGAAGAGAAGAGTATGGAGAAGGAAAGGAACTGCTCATGATCCTAAGCATACCACCTCATCAGTGAAGCATAGTGGTGGTAGTGTCATGGCGTGGGCATGTATGGCTGCCAATGGAACTGGTTCTCTTGTATTTACTGATGATGTGACTGCTGACAAAAGCAGCAGGATGAATTCTGAAGTGTTTCGGGCAATATTATCTGCTCATATTCAGCCAAATGCTTCAGAACTCATTGGATGCCGCTTCACAGTGCAGATGGACAATGACCCAAAGCATACTGCAAAAGAAAGCAAAGAGTTTTTAAGGGAAAGAAGTGGAATGTTATGCAATGGCCAAGTCAATCACCTGACCTGAATCCGATTGAGCATGCATTTCACTTGCTGAAGACAAAACTGAAGGGAAAATGCCCCAAGAACAAGCAGGAACTGAAGATAGGTGCAGTAGAGGCCTGGCAGAGCATCACCAGGGATGAAACCCAGCGTCTGGTGATGTCTATGCGTTCCAGACTTCAGGCTGTAATTGACTGCAAAGGATTTGCAACCAAGTATTAAAAAGTGAAAGTTTGATTTATGATTATTATTCTGTCCCATTACTTTTGGTCCCTTAACAAGTGGGAGTCACATATGCAAACTGTTGTAATTCCTACACCGTTCACCTGATTTGGATGTAAATACCCTCAAATTAAAGCTGACAGTATGCAGTTAAAGCACATCTTGTTCGTTTCATTTCAAATCCATTGTGGTGGTGTATAAAGCCACAAATGTTAGAATTGTGTTGATGTCCCAATATTTATGGACCTGACTGTATATGTTAAATCTGTAGAGCTCTTCTTCAATAAAATGATGAGCAAAGGGCATGTACAACAAGCAATCACAATTGTTCTTCCAGCTTCATACTAATAAGTGGTGAAATGCAATTGGACCACAAGGTACTTGTTGTTTGCGCACCATTATTGCTTGGATGCTGCTTTATTGAATAAGCTTCTTAATGGTGAATGTGATCTTTGACTAAAAGCTGCTGGGTCTCTGCATCCTACTGATAGAAAGTTTGTATGTTTCTGATCTAAAAACTCCTGTCATCATTTTCACTTGTGAACTGTATTGTTTCCAGAAAATGGCTCCCTTTCCGGAATTCCAGAACCATATTGCAGATGATGTAGAAGATGTCAAAAAACAGACAAATATATCCCTGAATGGCAATACATTCCCTCCACCTGGTAAGTACCTGGAACAAAGTGTTATTGTAAAGAAGAACTCCAGTTTAAACAAAACCTTTCTGGGAATTCCAATGACCAGGCCATCTTGATCTCTATATATAACCTATTAACAGAGTGAGTGTCAATATACAAATTATCTGACCTGTTAAGTAATACAGCCATAATCATGTGTTGTGAGTGCCTGCCCTGCTGTAAACTAATTGAGAATCACTGTTACTTCCTCCATTGCATAGCAGGCCTCAAGCAATGTTTTTTTTACATAGAGCTGGTTGCTGTTTTTCCAAAACTAAACTACACCAAGGTTATGACTTAAGGTCACATTAGACACAAGTCGTTTTTGACAGGTTCCTAATATTTCAAATAGTCTAAAATTTGTCATTGTAAAGAAGAAAGCTACTGAAATCTTTCATTATCTTACATACAGCATTTTCTATATTGGTATAAATCCAGATATTTGACAGGGTTTTTAAATTTGTTACTGTATGAAACGTTGTAGATTGCATTTCTCAAATTACTACACATATATAACACACATTACTACATGGAAATATTTGACATAGTATAGAACAAATGTAACTATGCATATACCATACCTGGTGGATGCCCCTGGAAGTTGGAATTCACTAAAGTAGACACCCGCTACTTCAGTGATCTCTACTTGCTTCTGGATCCCATGCTGAGCGACTGACCTGATGTATTCTCAGCACAGGGGGTTGGCTGCTCGGCACGGGCGTCGTTTAGAGAATGCTTTTCATTTTTTCATAATGAATGCAATGCTTTCTCTGACTGGATGAGGCAGGGCAATGACATCACACTCTCCAACTCATCCAATCAGAGAATGCTTTGCATTTATTTGGAAAAGTAGCGGGTGGAGTGGCAGGTGTCTATTTCAGTGATTTTCAGCTTCCAGGGGTGTCCACCAGGTATGGTATATGCATATTTATATAAGTCCTAGTATAAAATATCCAGCCCTGGAATTGGTCTATAAAGTTTTTTTCCACATGTGCAGCCAAATTGGGATAAAACCTACTTTATACCTGTTTTGCCTTCCCATTCACACATAACAGATTTTTTTCAAAATTTCTGCTTACCTTTTTTACTTACTTAAAAATCCTATATAGCTTTTCCCTTTTATGTAACGTTAGGGACATGTATGGACAAATATGGCCACTCCATGTAGATACAGGGGTGTATCTGCTATTGGTGGCAGTTTACAGGGGGGCGGCGTCATCCCCCAGGCAGAAGGGACACTGTGTGTCTGTGGCAGGGCTACCATGGGTGGGGGTACAGTCAAGCTGGCACACAAGTAGGGTCACCCAGGCCAAGGGATCGGCTGCACAGGAGGGTGGAGTGGTGGGTGGATCCCTGGAGTGCGCTGAGAGAGTGTCTGGGCCGGGGCCCACTGTCAGTGTGCACCAGGATGTGCAGGATGGCCAAGAGGTACCAGTGGAAGACCCGTGGAGGAGGAAGAAGAAGAGGACAAGGTCAGGGTGGAGGAGTCCCCTGCTCTTTTGCAGCCACCGCTGGAGATCCTGGGGGAGATGGGACACAGGCAACCTTTTTGGAGTTATCCTGACACCATCTGGAGGAGCCGCTGCTGGACAGGTAAGAGCTTGGAGGACTGGTGCTTCCCCACTCCTGTCTCATTGCCCCCCGACACATTGCCCCCCACCTGTCACACTTCACTCCCTCCGTCCTTTTTCCTCCTTCATTCTGTTACCTGCCACACTGCCCCCACCTGTCACACTTCACTCCCTCCATCCTTTTTCATCCTTCATTCTGTTACCTGGCACACTGCCCCCACCTGTCACCCTGCCCCACACCTGTTCCTCTGCCCCCCCTCCTGTCCCGCTGTCCCCAACATGTCCTACTACCCCTCATCTGTCCCACTGCACCTCACCTGTTCTGCTGCACTCCTCCTGTCCCGCTGATCCTCTTTCTATCCCACTGCCCCCCTCCTTTCCCGTGCCCCCCAGTCATGCTGCCTTCCACCTGTCCCCCTGCCTCCCCACCGATCATGCTGTCCCCCACCATGCTGCTCTCTGTCACACTGTCCCCACGCATCACACTTCCCCCCCCATCATGCTGCCCTCCCTCCGCCATGCTACCCCCCACCTGTCCTGCAGCCCCCCATCACGCTGCCCCCCTCCTGTCCCACGCCCCCCCCCCCCATGTCATACTGCCCTTCATCATGCTACTGTCCTGAAGAGGTGGATTTTAAACAGGAAGGGGTAGGACAAATTTAGTTGGGGGGTGCCCGATTTTAGTCTTGCCTAGGGCAGCACAAAACCAAAATACACCACTGTGTACATATATAATTAAAAGCCATTATATAAACAAGATTTTTTAAAACATTAACATGCATTGATAAACTGATAACAATGTAATAATACAAATTAATAAAATAAGCAATCACATGTTTTTGTATCCAAAAGAAAAGCAAACTTTAATAATGTTGCAGATTCACACAATGGTATTTTCTTGACATACACTTATTCATATATGTTTTTCAGACAACATTAGTTTAGCTAATACGAACTTACCACCGAGTTACTCCACTGTGACACTCTGCCAAGACGCATCTGAAAAAGAAAATCAGTTTGATCCATGGGACATGCCAGAACTTAAAAGTACTGGACCAAAGTGGTCAGGTAGGTGTACCAATGCCTTTTGCTGTTATTGCCTTGATTGTTATAGCACTGCTCTTGGTGAAGGTTGGGCTTCATTCACTGTGGACAACAAACAAAGTGCCTTCTTTTTTTTAGAAATGAACACAAAACAACGTGTCTTGTCTGTTCTAAAGGCGATCGGTCGGTTTATCCTCTTAGTGGTATTGTTGTACTTCTTTGTGTGTTCGCTGGATGTGTTAAGCTCGGCCTTTCAATTAGTTGGAGGTAAGTAGGTGCTAGTCTATTCTAACTATTTGCAGCATGTTATAATTCACAGGTCATCTCAATATAGGTGTGAAAGGGGGAAGTAAAGGGGGGGGTGACTTAGAGTATATTCTTCCATTGCTGCTCTTCCAGAGTTGCATTCAGGTTTACTACACCACTTCCTGTGCACAGAACCTAAGGAGTGGTAGATTGCATTACATGATATTTATTCTTGAGTTTAAAAAAGTTTGGTTTTGATACTGGATGGAGGGACGAAATATTCCCTCCATAAGGTGGTCATACTCTTCTTGTCGGATTTTATAGTTAGGTTACACTTTGAAGATTTTGGTTGGACTGAGATTGTAATGTTTTGCATTAACCAACTAACTAATCAACTAACTAGTTCACTGACTTTGATTCATTTATTTTAGGCAAAGCAGCAGGAGATATTTTCAAGAACCACTCTGTTCTCTCCAATCCTGTTGCTGGACTGGTGATTGGTGTCCTGGTGACTGTCCTTGTACAGAGCTCAAGTACATCCACATCTATTGTGGTCAGCATGGTGTCATCTGGACGTGAGTATGAATTCTTAATTATAGAACACAGATATGTGTGTGTCCCTACTTTTGTAGAGTAGATCATTCCTTTAATCATTGCTTCACATCCCAGTTGTCAGCCACAACAGTTGGTTTTCTATTGTTGTAACGATATCATTTGTCTTATTCACATTGACAATATCTATAGTGAAATCATTTATGCCACATTGACCTGGTCAAGTTCAGGAACTTTAAAGTGGGACGAAAGACAAACAGTTACAGTATTTCATTACATATATATGAACTGTATTACCTAACAAAATATTGCTCATTTTTGCCTGCCATTCATATGAGATGCACTTCTCTGTTAGTTAGGAAGTTCACTTTCCTACTTTACGGTTTGGCATTGCTTGTTTGGGTGTACTTTTCCTGTGGATCACAGGAGTGTAGTTCGTTCTGCACTCGTGTGACCTGTTTTCAGCCGACAGTGGGCTAAAGTCCACTGTCAGCTGATGTGACTCAACTGGTCCAGGTTGAGGAAAAATCCCAACTTTATAGTTGGGATCCACCCAGATGTCTGGAGTGGCACCTGGCTCAGCTTCTCAGCAATCTGCTGAGAGCCTGAGCGAGCCACTCCTGCCCCCTCAGCTCAGCACTCCAATGAGTGCTGGCGGGGTAGAGCAGAGAGCAGTGACTGACAACCACCAGCTATCTGTTCATAGAGAACAGAAGTCTTTGATCGCTCAGTTCTCAGTCTTACAGCCATTGGGGGACAGAATGTTGCATTGGACCGATGCTGCTTCTACCTAGGTAAGTATGATTTCTAAAAAAAAAAAAAAAAAAAAAACGTAAACGTTTCTTTTAAAGTTCAATGGCCAGAAGTGATGATGTTGGTTCAATATCCAGTGAGATGGCTGAAGATGGAGGGGTAAAAGGCATAGCTTGAAGCTTGTGGACCCTGATGTAAAACTTGACCTGGGGTCCCCTCCACTGCCACCAGCCGCCTCCATCTAACGCCAATAGACTCCCATTGCACACCAGTGCCACTTACACAAGAATGCTCTGTGACTGTGTGGTGGCTGTCTCTCTTCTCTCTCACCTGCTGCCTACGGTACGTGCGCACAAGGCGGGGGCAGGCAGGCAGGCTACACTGAGCCATGGTAAAAGAAGAAACTCAGAGGGCCCAGTCCATGTGAGGGGGGCTCTGACTTCCAGATTCACATACCAGCCCACCACTTTCACCCAGCAGCTTAGAGTGTGGCCTGCCTGCCCGCACGGAGGGGTCTGGGGTACTGGGCTGGGCCAGGGGTGCTGAGCAGAGACTACACTACTGGGGAAAAAGGCTTGCCCCGTAACCCTGTGTAGGTGAAGCTGGAAACTCAGAGGGCCTCAGACAGGCCTGAGCGGGCCCCTGCCTGGTGGGCTCTGGTCCTCTGAGTTTACTGAATTACCTACACAGGGTGACGCAGCAAGCACTTTTCCCCAGCAATACAATGTAAAACCTAATGTTACGGGGGCACAGGGCCCCCTGGAGCATGGGAGAGGTAGCCATTGTGACCCCTGCGAGCCTTCAAGTCCACTTTTCGGCAAAACATACTCAACCAGAAAATGTGTGTCATCTACCTGGCTGTGTAGTATGCAAATTACTAGACTGGTTGCACAGAGATGAAAAAACTTTGGTAGGCAGATAAAAAAAAAATTTTAACTGTGTATTTAGCTGTGTGTCTCGAGTTCCGCTTATTATTCATAGGTGAAAAAATTGCATCAGTGCTGTGACAAGGCACAAACATTATTTTCTCCACTGTGTTCCTGTTTACACTATAATATTAATACCAGAGTCATATGTTTCTGTTTTTGCAGTTCTAACGGTCAGGACAGCCATTCCAATCATCATGGGAGCCAACATTGGCACATCAGTCACAAATACCATTGTAGCATTGATGCAGTCTGGTGACCGGAATGAATTTAGAAGGTACAGTATCTGATCCTTTTCCATGACTATGAGACTGACCATCTGATAAAGTGAACCTACAGAGGTAAAAGTCAAGGCAGGATGTGACTATCCTTAATCAAGCCCCATGCCCCAAAGATGCTGCAAGCAGGAGTTTTTACACCGCCCCGCAAGCGCAACGCCTCAGTGTGAAAACATACAATAGATATACTGTACATTCACATACATAGGGAAGCATTTTTCTTGAGCTTTTCAGGCAAAAACACTTCAAAAACCTCTCAGTGTGAAAGTAGTCTTTTTGTGGCCATTGAAATGAATTAACACTCAATCGCTAAACGCGTCTAGCGTTTAGACGTGTTTAGGCATGTCAGGCATTTTTTCTGCCAAAACACTGCTGCTTCTGGACGCGCTGGCCCTGGGTTTTTCTTCCGGTTGGTAAATGGTACTGCTAATAAAAGCTTCTAAAAGTCTCTGTGTGCATGGACACATAGGATAACATGGAGGGCTGTTTGGAAGCAGTGAATAAAAAGGTAGTAAAGCTGTGGATGGTTGGGTGAGTCTCACTTACCTGGGGAGGAGATGGCTGTGGGATGCAGTATGGGAAGAAGAATCGCTCCATAGACCATCGTGTTGATCTGTATTCTCTGCAGCTCTATTGCTGGGATTATTTTGATCTGTGCCAGTAGAGCTGGCTGCTAGTCTGGTGGACGCTGGAGGTGAAATCCAGAGAGGAATCCATTCTGATAGGATCGTTTGATCCTTAAAGCGTGCTGGCCCTGTGGGGTCCAAGTAAGGAGGTGAGGGGGCATTTTGGCCGTTAAAGGATTGGCACGTGTGAATCACGCACACTGCACATTACTTTTGCATGAAGAGTGGAGTGGGAAGACCACCACAAAGCATTGCATTATTATTATTATTATATTGTTTGGACTTTTTGCAATTGAATATTGGTTCACCTATTTTGAGCACCGTATGTTCTTTTGTCACTATATTGTATTAAGATTGTATTTGTCACTTTTTGCACTGGATATTCCCCACGAGGGAATTCACGCATGACACTATTATTTATTTCTTTGTTTATCATTCCGGATATATATACCTAGGGGGTGTATATTGAGTTTGTTTATTGTAATCACTTATTCACTGGATATTTATATATATATATATATATATTATTTATTAGCGCTACACTGTTTATTTTAATTGATTATTCACTTATTCGGGTATAAGTTTAGTGTTAGCAGCTTTTTGAGGGTAGGATTCCATTTAAGCGCAGGAGGTTTTTTGAATTTTCCATCCAGTAACTCACTTCCTGCCTTAGGGTGTCTCCAGTCTGCGTGGAGGAGCAATGGAGATACCTTTTGACAGCAGCATTGCCCACCAACTAGCAGATTTAGATGGACTTGACAAACAAATTAAAGTCAAACTCCAGCTAACACTTTTTAAGCAGTTAAAGCAAGAGTTTTTTTTTTAATTTGCTTTTGGGAAAAATATTTTACATAAAATCTGACCATTGTAAGCACCCTGTCAGTGTTAAATGGTTTGTCTAACCCTCTAACTGCCATTTCTGCTGGACAACTTGGTCTGTTAAATTAAAAAATAACAGACTTACTGGCTTGATCACCAGGTGAAGATAAAGGAAAATAGTAAAAAATAAAGCTAATGCTGTCCCCACAATTAGGCACCAGTAAACTGCAAAATATTACATTTGTGTGTTTGGGTTTAGATATGCTTTTATCTACTCAAGCTCTCCCTCCCTGCGTTTGCTTGTCCTGCAGGGACGGTATCAGTTCTCCTTTATTATGAAAGGTTAGGAAGCATAGATACCTTTCTGCTCAAGATTTTACCTCTCACAAACTAGAAATATATTAATATTGATCAACAGTGTGTCACTGGTAGCTTTAGCTGATTAATTCAAATCCTCCATAAATGTGCTTAAAACTTAAACTGCATAACACATATAAACTGACTGACATCTAAATTACCTGCCAATAATATGTCATAAGCTGGAATTTCATTTAATAGCTCCCACCTTTTCCCCATAATAGGGCATTTGCTGGAGCTACTGTCCATGATTTCTTTAACTGGCTATCAGTGCTGATCTTGCTACCCATTGAAATAGCATCAGGATACCTGTACTATCTCACCAATGCCATTGTGGAGTCCTTCAACTTACAGTCTGGAGAGGATGCCCCAGATATGCTGAAGGTTATCACAGAGCCTCTCACCAAAGGAATCATCCAGGTATAAATAATTGTAGGCTTTTGCCACCTACTTTCAGATTCCTAATGTTTAATCAGTCAACAAAAACAGGTTATGCTAAATATGACATCTCTATATTGCAGCTTGACAAGAAAGTCATACAGGAAATTGCCTATGGGGATCCAGCTGCTCAGAACAAGAGTCTGATTAAAAGAGATTGTGGAAAGAAGGTAAAGTGCCTGTGATGTCAGATATGTATCAGCAGAGCTAGCATTCATGATACTGTCCATGGTCCAGGGGCATTCTAAATCTGAACTGTAGCCATTCAGAAAATGATATGTCATGCAGCTAAAATTGTGGTTTTCCTGAAACTATACTTTTCTTACTTTTATTAGTTCCAATTTCTGTTTAAAATGGGCTCCTACTCCTCTTGGGAAGGGCTAAGGAAACCATGCTCCACCCACTAAGTACCACCCACAATATAGATTGTGATTGTTATGTTGCTCTGATCTGGGATTTTTGGTAGCTGCACTATTCTAAGTCACAGGGACTGCTGTAGACAGTGGCCACACATATTCTCCTGCAATCTTACATGGAGAAAACCATAAATTATTTGAAAGTGGAACTTTTGTCAAAACATTGCTTGATTATGTCAGGCTGGTCCCTTTTGCAGGTATAGTTATGTAAAACATTAAAAATACGTGTCTATACTTTTTAAACTTCAGAAATATACTCTTACTCTTACACTCTTACTGTATTTTGTGCTAGAAATGTAGAGGCCGGTCTGCTGACAACCTAAAGATTTACTGCAGCTCAGGGGTTCTGAGTTTTAACAAAATGGCAGCCTCCAGCAAGAAGAAACAATGCTGGAGGCAATTTACAGCACCCACTAATTTTGTTAGTATAATTATTAATGTGGAATGTATGTTCCTTGCTAAAGAACATTATTTCTTTATGGGTAAAGTTCCACTTTAAATACAAATCTTTGTAACTCAGTGGTAATACGCACTTTTCACAACATAAATGGTCACCTAAGATATAAACTTACCAGCCACTTTATTAGTTACACCTTGCTAGTGCCAAGAAAATATCCCCCACACCATTACACCACCAGCCTGAACCATTCATACAAGGCAGGATGGATCCATTATTTTGTGTTGTTTACACCAAATTCTGACCCTACCATCTGAATGTTGCAGCAAGTCTGCCCATTCTCCTCTGACCTCTGACATCAACAAGGCATTTTTTTCCACACAATTGCCACACATTGGATATTTTGTCTTTTCTGGACCATTCTCTGTAAACTCTAGAGATGGTTGTGCATGAAAATCCCAGTAGATCAGCAGTTTTTGAAATACGCAGACCAGCCCGTCTGGCACCAACAACCATGCCATGTTCAAAGTCACTTAAATCCTCTTTTTTCCCAGTTCTGATGCTTGGTTTGAACTTCAGCAAGTTGTCTTCACCATGTCTACATGCCTAAATGCATTGAGTTGCTCCCAAATGATTGGCTGATTAGTAATTTGTGTTACCAAACAATTGAACAAGTGTACCTAATAAAGTAGCCAGTGAGTGTAAATGTACCATTAATGGGGTGGCTACACATCAAGTGGCTAGCCAAAATGCCGCTTGCAGTTACATTTCTGCATTTGTAGAAAGATATTGGGGCATTGAGGAAAGACAAGGTTAGAAAACACTATATGAATGTGCATGTTTGCTATTCTACACAGATGTGGATAAATGCTTCAGTGTCCAGCCCAGAAAACTGCACTGCTGACAAACTCTGCTGGACGGATGAAAACAATGTGACATGGACAGAGATCCAGGAGCAAGTCAAGGCCAGTTGTAAGTACTTATTCATGTTATTCAGATCATAGAGCTCAAACTGCCAGACCTCACGTGGAGTTCCTTGTCTCCTTCAAAAGGCGCTTTGCAATTGGAATGAGCAAAACACGTAAATAAAAATTAATTGAAATCTCAAGAGAAAACCTGTTAGGAGAGGCTGCCATTGTTGACCTGGAAATGCTAGCTGCTTGCTGACCATCTTTCTCAATACTTGGTGATTGCCATTGTCACTAACCTAGAACAATGAAGATAGGAATTTTTTGCTTTCCTTTTTTTTTTAATAGATCGGCAATGGTGATGACTCTATGGGGGTGATTTACTAAACTGGGTGCATTCAGAATTTGGTGCAGCTGTGCATGGTAGCCAATCAGCTTCTAACCTCAGCTTGGTCCGTCAAACTTTGGCAATCAAATCTGGATGTTGATTGGTTTCTATGCAGAGTTGCACCAGATTTTGCACTCTCCAGCTTTAGTAGAAAAAAACCCCTATGTTTCTTAGAACATGTTTAAATTAAAGAGCCACTTAGCACAAAATAAAACATTTACAAGAATAACAGCTATGAATATAAAAGCACAATGAGACATCTGAGATCTATGTCTTCTGTTGCTCTGTTTTAGCTGATACTGCAGGCAAAACTAATAGGCAAAATAATAGCTTGTAGTTTTTTTCTAAAAGAATACTAATCTGGGAGCCAACTTTTTCTTAGAATTATTCACTCCTCATTGCACCACCTTCATTTTAATTTCTATCTTGATGTTATAATTAAAGATCCCTGGTCGTTATACCACAACCTGCATAAATGAGCCTGAAATAATAACAACCCAAGCTTTCCTTGTCTGTAGATTATGAGGAACATCACGGTTCAAGGCCTCAAGGTTTGGCCTTAAGGGATGTTTGTGGCCACTGGGTCCCTTTTTGAGTCATTGTCTTGCTGCACACAGGATAAAAGACCACTGCTACCAGTATATCAGGGCCAAATTTATCCTATCTGATCTCAGGGTGCCGTAAAAAAAAGTCAGGAGGAATAATGCTAACACTGTGTGTGAGTCACTAACAGTCTGTCACAGTGTCACAACCTGGGAAACACTAGTAAGGATAAGTGTGCTCCCTTCAGATTTCCCTATAAAGAGTCCCTCTTTACATTATGAGTATCCCCTTGCATGAGGGTCCTCATCAGAGTGTCCCCTTACATCAGGGCCCCCATCACAGTACCCCCTTACATCAGGGTCCCCATCACAGTACCCCCTTACATCTGATACCCCAATCAGAGCCCCCCTTACATCAGGTGTCCTCATCAGAGCACCCACTTACATCAGGGTCCCCATCACAGTACCCCCCTACATCTGATACCCCAATCAGAGCCTCCCCTTACATCAGGTGTCCTCATCAGAGCACACCCTTGCATGAGCATCCCCATCAGATTTCTCCCTTACATCAATTGTTCCCATCAGAGTGACCCCTTATATCAGATGTCCCCATCAGTGTGCCTCCTTACATCAAATGTATGCCGCAGACTGGCTCATGGATCAGTGGATGCACTCTCAGAGTCCTGGGGGAACACAACTAAAATATGGGGAGCACAGCCCACCCCAGCACCCCCCTAGATCTGGCCCTGATGTACAGTGGTCAGCATAAATGAATTCACCCCTTTTGAAAAGTAAGATTTTAATCAATATCTCAATGAACACAAGAACAATTTCCAAACTTTTGCCAAAACTGAGTTTTATGGAACATTTGTTTAGCTCTTTACATGAAAGTAAGGTTATTAATATAACTTAGATAACAAAAATTTTCAGTTTTACTCAAATTAGTTGATGCAAAAATGAATACACCCCACAACAAAAACTACTCCATCTAGTATTTTGTATGACCTCCATGATTTGTAAGCACAACACCAAGTCTTCTAGGCATGAAATGAATAAGTTTGCGACATATTGCAACATCTATCTTTTTCCATTCTTCAAGAATTACCTCTTTTAGAGCCTGGATGCTGGATGGAGAGTGATGCTCAACTTGTTTCTTTAGAATTCCCCATAGGTGTTCGATTGGGTTCAGATCAGGAGACATACTTGGCCACTGAATCACTTTCACCCTGTTCTTCCTCAGAAATGTAACAGTGGCCTTAGATGTGTATTTTAGATCATTTTCATGTTGGAAAAGTGCACGACGACCAAGGGCATGGAGTGATGGTAGCATCTTTGCATTCGATATAGAGCAGTAAATCTGTAAATTCATGATACCATCAATGAAATGCAGCTCCCTGACACCAGCAGCACTCATGCAGCCCCACAGAAGGACACTGCCACCACCATGTTTCACTGTAGGCACCATGCATTTTTCTTTGTACTCCTCACCTTTGCGACACCATACAGTTTTGAAGCCATCAGTTCCAAAAACATTTATCTTGGTCTCATCATTCCAGAGTCCCAGTAGTTTTCTTCATGTTCAGCATGGGCCCCGGCAAATTCTAGGCAGACTTTTTTGTGCATGGGCTTTAGAAGAGGCTTCCTTCATGGACAACACCCCTGCATGTCATTCCTCTGCAGTGTACGCCATATTGTGTCACAGGAAACAATCACCCCAGTTTGGCTTTCTACTTCTTTAGCTAACTGCAGTGAACTTACATGGCGATTTTCTTCAGGCCTTCTCATCAGAAGACGCTCCTGTCGAGGTGTTAACTTCTGTGGACGGCCTGGATGTCTCTTTGAGATGGTTGCAGTTCCATCTTCGTTAAATTTTTGTATTACTTTTGCTACAGTATTCTGACTGATAAGCAAAGCTTTGGTTCTTGTAGCCTTCACATTTCTTGTGTAAAGAAATTATTTTCTTTCTCAGGCGTTGTGACATTTCTTTATTATGTGGTGCCATTGCTGACAGCACGAAATGGGAAGGGGTTTTCTTTGCTAAGTAACGCCCTTTTATAATCAAATGTCTGCTGGACACCTATTTATGAATAATTAGACTCACCTGTAGTTGAATGCTTGTTAATTAGGATTTTGTTGTCTAAAATTTAGCTTTGCTCCTAAGACTTTCATTGCTGTATATTCATTTTTGCAACATGGTCTCGAATGAATTTGTTAAGAAAAATACTATTTTGTGTGCGCAAAATTAACAAATCCTGTTTGCGATCAATGGTCTGCCTTTGTGGGAGTATTTTGTAGTATAGTGTCCCATAGAAAATGTTGATTCTGAAAGGAAAGTAAAGATTTTCTGACAAATCTGTTTGGGCGTACTCATTTATGCTGAGCACTGTATATTGATGTAGAAATCAAATAAACCAGCACCTTCATTGTTCTATATTCTATTGTTTAGGTGCACACCTGTTTGCCAACTCAGATCTCCCAGACCTGGCAGTCGGACTTATCCTCTTGGCGCTGTCACTACTAGTGCTTTGTGTTTGCCTGATCCTAATTGTCAAGCTCCTGAACTCAATGCTGAAGGGACAAGTATCAGTGGTCATCAAGAAGATCATTAACACTGGTAATAATCTCATTGATGTTGTGTTCTTCCTGCATTGCCGTGATATCCTCTGGCTAGAGTCTGCCTCACTCAGGACCTCACAGGGCTCACACAGTGTATTGTGCTTGCAAACGCTGGCTTCCTATTTACTCTGTTGAACATTTATTTATTTATTTATTCCATCATATACTGCCCTTTCATTATACTGCATATAATGAACATTTCAGAATATACTGCCCATTACTGGCACTGTTGACTAAATCCAGTGCCAATGGTCTTAAACAAAAAAAGCATCATATTTGTACATTGGTCTCTCTAATGCAAGTCTATATGATCATAAATAAGAAAGGAGAACTCTTTGCTATTCTGAGCTGCTGCAGCTCCATGATGATTCCTCTAATTAGTTCCCTTGTCCTTTGTAGGCCTGTTTTAGGAGCATACTACCCTACTACCTCTCCCCCGGCCACACTTTTTACATACTTGTCCTAGATTGCTACAACATCATGCTGCTGATATACAGTACATGTACCTATTTTAGAGTGCTAGGCATGCCATTGTGTCATAACTAATTTATTGTCATTACACAGATTTCCCTTTCCCATTCTCATGGTTGACGGGTTACTTGGCAATTTTGGTTGGAGCTGGAATGACATTCATTGTACAGAGCAGCTCTGTCTTCACATCTGCAATGACTCCACTCATTGGTATGGTTCATATATGTTCAGAAGTTGTGTATGTTGTTGGGAAAGTCATCACTGGGTGGCTATCATCATTGTCTAACATTTGGCTTGTCACCTTGTAGGCATTGGCGTGATTAGCATAGAGAGAGCTTATCCCCTGACGCTTGGGTCTAACATTGGAACTACAACAACTGCTCTACTAGCTGCCTTGGCCAGTCCTGGGGATACGTTATACAACTCTGTGCAGGTTTGTCTTCTAAAGCTCCGTACACACAATGAGAATATTGGACGAAAGATTGTCCGTTTTTGTTTTTTTGCTGTTTTTGCATGCTAATCTCATATTGAAAGTGAAGAGGTTACTAACTTTATAAAAATTCTTGTACGACAGACAGAAAATTCAAAGTGATGTAATGTATTTTTGGATAAAAACTGTACTGATTAAACGAAAATACAGTCTGGTATCGTACAAGAAAAAATTTCGTGTTTGTCCCTTCAAATAATTTCAGACGAAAGCGATGTACTAACGGTCAGATTATTGTACGATTGCTTCAAAAGCGGTATTTTTTGTACAATTTTTTGATCGTGTATACTAGGCTTTAGTCTTTTATAACTTTTGTTTCCCTCAAAAAGATCCATGATATTTATTTTGCTTCATCTAGAAAAATAAATGAAGTATAAGATTTCTGGTGAACATCATTTGGTGTATTAGTGTAGGTCCTATGGAAAATTTTTTGTTTTGTGAAGAGTTTTTAATTACAATTCGACAAACTTTGAAAGATTGCAGCACAATTTTCTTCCCATCCAGTATGTTAATTACATTTGTAAAATTACAACTGGCTGATTCCTGCTTTTAGCTCATAGAGGTCTGTTATAAAGGTCCCGATGACTGTTCTCAGTTTAGCCTGTATATTTTTGACCCAAACTACATGTTGATAAACTAAGTTTGAAGAAGAGAAGTTTAATCTCCAGCTGATGAAGGGCATTTTACTATAAAAGATATGACACCATGCAATACACCTCTAAAAGAACTGTGTCTAAGAATCCAGACCATTTTTAAAGCAAGGCCTGGATTCTTTCTTAGATACACAGAATATAACTGGATACTAACATTTATAGGTAAAGTTGATCCAGGGAATATCCGCTTGCCTCTCGGGGGATCAGGAAGTATTTTTTTTCCCAGCAGGAGCAAATTGGATCATGCTTTGCTGGGTTTTTTGCCTTCCTCTGGATCTACTGTGGGTATAGGATTATAACTTCTTTTCTTTTTATTTTTAATGGTTGAAATGGATGAACCTTTTGTCTTTTTTCAGCCAGACTAACTATGTAACTAGTTCAAAGGGCTCATTCCCACGTGTAGCTACACTGCTTTACCTCTAAAAAGCGATCTTCTCTGGATTGCTTTTCAGAAAACATTTGACAGACAGGGAGAAGGTGCTATGTTGCATCCGAACCGCTTGCTTTAACCTTCAAAATGCTGACCCACCACACTGCACTGAATGTGGTTGCAGGGCAGTTGTGGTTGTGGCATGACCCCATTCCCTTGAACGGGTTGTGCACAGTGGCAGAATGACCCGCTGAATAATATATGATGTTTAAATTTGCGATGGCAAAGCATCACCACCATGGCATGGGTAAAGCCCTGAGCGGCTGTATTTCTGTGTTTATTTCCCCCAGCAGCTCATGTGAAAAGGATGCTAGAGAGATTTAAGTAAAGTTAGCCATAGATGGATCAAATCTTAACCAGTTCGGCGGGGATCGGCCGAGATTTGATCAATCTGTGGACAGGTTAGTTGTACTGAAGTTGACCCATCTATCAACTTCCGTACAACCAACCTGTCAGATTTTTTTCATGCAATAACTGCTGGTGGCTATAGCTGCTAGCAGTATCATTGTGTTCTGTCGACAGGGAACACAATATTGCTGCAATAGAAATTTTTTTTCCTTGTGCTTGAGGTAGAAGGAAAAAAAATTGCAAAATCTTAAGAGTTAGATGGTTTCATAAAAACAACACACAAAGGGCTACCAGCGCTGACATAAATACACACACATTAACAATTTGTAGATCCACCAATGAATCAGTTACCATTAGAGTGAAGGGGGATTTTCCTGTTACAAAAAACCGATCCTTGCTTTATAAAGATTTCCTTGTCCTCCAGGGATCAGTAATAAAGAGTTCGCAAAATATCCATTGTTTTTTCCACCGGCTTCTATTAGTACTTTTATATTTAACGGAATATCCCATCCCAATCTATATGAACAAGGTGCTAATAGGAGTTCTGTCAGTGTCTGCACATGCAAACTTGGGTTAACCCAGTGAAAAACGACTTTACGACCATTTATTTTTAAGGCTGACCGAGAAAAGACATTCATTTTCCTACCAGATTAACTGATTTGCAAATGCTCTTTTTTTATAAATTCTGTTCTTACAATGACCTTTGAGCTAATATGTAGTGCACAATACAGCAGTCATTTTAACCTATCAAAATAGTTCCTTTATGGCATCAATAAAGTGATATCTGATTGGGTACTTTGGGGGTTATTTACTAAAACTGGAGCATGCAAAATCTGGTGCAGCTGTCCGCAGAAACCAATCAGCTTCCAGGTTTTATTTTCAAAGCTTAGTTGACCAAGTTGAAGATAGATACTGATTGGCTACTATGCACAGCTGCACCAGATTCTGAGTGGTCCAAGTTTTAGTAAACCTCCCTTTTATTGCTTCTTGAATAATACTGACCAAATGCTTGCATAATGCATATCTACACCCAAGAAAAGGAGCATAATATGTTGTATTTTGCTAATTCTTATGTTGATTTAGGGTTTAAATCTACCTAAAATAACTGTTGCATTTTCTCTTTGCAGATTGCATTATGCCACTTTTTCTTCAATATATCCGGGATCCTACTTTTTTACCCCATTCCCTTCACGAGAATACCTATTCGTCTAGCAAAAGGCCTGGGAAACAAAACAGCCAAATACAGATGGTTTGCCATCATTTATTTGATTATGTGCTTTTTCTTGCTACCTCTAGCAGTGTTTGGCTTGTCAATTGCTGGATGGCAGATACTTGTGGGAGTCTGTGTCCCTATTGTGTTTTTGATAGTTGTCATCATTGTCATCAACGTTTTGCAAGCCAAATTTCCACGTGTGTTGCCAAACTTTCTGAAGACATGGGACTTCCTTCCCAAGTGGATGCATTCTCTAAGACCATGGGATTCTTGGATGATGCACGCTGCTCTCTTCTGTGGTCGCCGATGTTGTTGCTGCTGCAAGTGTAAATGTTGTAGTTGCTGCCAACCCAATGAAGACGAAGAGTTGTCTTTCGACAAGCCAAAGGCCTTGGAATGTCATGAGAATGTGGTGGACTTGAGTGATGAACTGCCAAGTATCGATAACAAAGAACAAGGGAAAAATCTGAGTCTTACTTCCTTGTAGGACAAATACAAGGAGGGTCCACCATGAGAACTGTATAGACTATCATTATCCTTTCATATTTATTAATGACATGATAAAAATTACTTTTTATCTTATGCTAGGAGTGGCTGTGCCCATCACGAAGCATCCAAAAAATAACTCGTATTCTCTGTTCTAAGTGAAGCAAGTTCTAACTTCTATCTCTTGGTGTCAACTTAATGCTGTTAAAGTGCTGCAATCATTACATATACTTATAATAATGTCACATCTCTATGAACCATTGTTTATTAACTAGAATAGGCAAATAATTGGGGAGTCTGATGAGAGAGTGACATCATAGATATGCAAACTTACATAACAAGCAAATGCGTTGAAATATCACACTTTTTAAAGCCAGCCATAGATGGAGTGATTTTCTTTCCTGCAACCATGGGTTGCAGGAAGGACATTTGCTTGATTCCCATGGAGCCATTGTGTTCTCTGGGTGGGGGGCAGGGGAGCCATACTTGCCAGAACACAGTGGCTACTGCTAGTGGCTATTATAGCTGCTAGCATTAATCGCATGGAAAATTCGACAAGCTGGTTGTGCCCAAGTTGATCAATCGATCATCTTGTGTACACTCAACTGAACCAGCCAAGATCTGACCCTTCTATGGTTGGCTTTAAAGATCTCTGAAAGTCTCAAAGAGATCTAAAAAGATGTTGGGTGATTCAACCCATTAGCCCCTCCTAGAAAATAAATATATATATATATATTTTTTTCTCTAATGTGAACAAAGAAGGAATCCTTCTGTGGGAAAAGAGGAATCATCTTAAAAAGCAATGTCTAAATCGGAGTGAGTTTGCTGCTGTGGTGAGTTTTTGTTTCTTGGTAGCTCTTTTATTTGAATATCCATGCCTGTTTATCTACTGAAAGTCCATCAGAAGTTTAGTCCTACTTGTGAGTTCCTTATCCATCAACTCATAACAATAGGATTTGACTGGTTGCATTGCTGGCAAAGGTCTGGCAGCAATACATAGGGCAAAGACACATCTACCCTCCTTTTTCCATAGATAGAGATGTTTTTTTTAAATGGTTGTCAAGCCAGAACCATCCCCATTGTGAACATTGTGTCAGCATTAATTATATTTTTGCTTTTTTCCTGTCCAAGAGGCAGACATGGGAAATTACCTTTTACTCCTGTCCTGATGACAATTGTAGAATTTTAGATTTGCTATAACTTTCTGCATTAGTGACAACTGCCTCAAGGACAGAAAGTGATGATGAGTCATCCAAATAGGGACAGCCTATCAGAGATTCCAAAGCTGGCCATACATGTATCTTGGTTGGTTCAGCAGAAATGTGTTCCACCAATGGGCAGGCTGGTTGTATCCAAGTCGATCCATCAACTGACTTGGGTACAACCAGCCTGTCAGATTTTTTACATGTGATTACTGTCAGCGGCTATAGCCACTAGAAATAATCATTGTTTTCTGCCGAGAGGGAAGGCTCCCTGCCAGCAGAACACAATAGCGCTGCGGGCGGGATTCCCCCATCAACACTGACTGTGTAGGACAATCGATTTCCTTTCCAGCAATCCATGGTTGTATGGCCTGCTTTACGCTACCCTATGCTACTCAAAAATAGAACATTTTTGGCTGGAGGTCCATTTTAGGTGAAAGGCCTTCTCTGAGCTACTGAAAATTATATAGGGTAGCAGAATCTATGTTTTAATGAATTTTTTCAGCTTATATCAGGAAGAACAATATAAGAGAGCAACAATGAGTCTTAAATTCTTCCTGCATAATTTAATGTGTACTGTGTACATAAGAATACTTCAGTCTCGTTCTGATCATGTATATAGCTCCAGCAAATATTTTGAATGTGATGTTCAATGAAGGACATGTGCCTTATATTACTTCTGCCCTTGGCATTGAGGTACTGCCAGGGTAATGTAAAAATTGTAAGATAATGTTGTTTTCCAATGCCTAATAAATATTCTATATTACAACAATGTCCTAAGTGGTTTCAAATAACAGCATTATGGTAAATAATTTCAACTGTGTGCATCATATTAAATGACTTTACAGGTATAGATCTTTTATACAGCTGGGATCAATGTAAACTACAGAATGTATATACCATACCTGGCCAATGCCCCCGGAGACTGGAAACCACTGAAGTAGACTCCACTACTCCAGTGATCTTCACTTGCAATTGCACAGTCCTGATAAATCCCTGTATTTTGACTAATATGTTTATTTCCTGTGATTGTCAGTTCAATCTAGTGGCCATAATGTTGAGGTATTCCAGGAAAATACTGCATTATGGACTCGAGATGGAACTGACAATCAAAAGGAAACAAATATATTAGGCAAAATACAAGAATTTATTGTGAAAGCCATGTAATTGATTGAGACATTTGTACAGGAAATTTGTATCTGATCACAATTTGTGTACAGATGCTTTTTATTCTACATTTTTTCACTGTCTATTTTCTATTTTCTGTGAAATGAAAAAAAAAAAAAAAGACATAAAATAATCAGGCTAGTAAAGAGTTGTGTTTTGGCACAACAACAATTCCAGGATAGTGGTAAAGAACCTAAAATGTTTCTAAAGGCTATTTTTTTTTAAATTAAATAATAAACATGTTATACTCACTTGCTTTGTCCAATGGTGTTGCACAGAGCGACCCTGAACCTTCTCTCCTAGGGTCTCCTGCCAGTGCTCTCAGCTACTCTTCTTCTCTGTATGCCCCCATAGCAAGCCACTTGCTATGGGGGTATATTTGCAGATGCACTCCCGAGTCAGGCTTTGTGCATCCATAGACAAACACAACACGGCTCAGCCCAACCCCCACTCTCTGCTCACAGGCTGTGACTGACAGCAGCAGGAGCCAATGGCAAGAAGAGAAGAGAGAAAGCACTGCTGGTTGTGGGAAGGGTGGGAGAGGGAACAGCAAGTGGCAACATGTTTTTACCTTATTGCAGGGTAGGCATTAAGTTTAAAAAATGTTTTAGCTTTAGAACCACTTCCAGTAATCCTCAGGAACCATCTAAAGCCCAAATGGATTTCTTAAAAAAACAACATCATGGCCTGAACCATTGACTACAACGCATTTTCCAAAAAGTTTGATTGTGATTATCTGTAGTTTTGAGATATCAACTGCCCAGAGCCTGCATTGCATTCAATGAGTTGGGCAAATAATACACCTCAAATGAAAGTTGAATTGGAGGAAAAAGTCTGTGTGGTATGTGTGTAGCACTACCCCCTTAGGAGTTGCTGAGTTTTGGGTCCCCTACAGCTCTGCACAGCTAAGCAACATGCATTTTCTTACACCCCTGCACACTGGCGTTAATAAAACATCAAAACCAAGCTCAAGAACTGTTTACTAAGGGGTTTTAGAACTTGGATGGGGTTTGGGGGTGTATGAGATGCCCAAAGGAATTGTGAACTTTGAGGACAAACTCCTTAGCAACTATGTACAAGTCTGTAGACAAAAGGTATCTCCTTTGAAGAGCTCTCCAGCCCTTCTGGTTTACCACCTCAGACCCCAGATGAATCTGTCTCTTCACCCAGCTGACTGTGGGTATCCCTGGGCAAGGGAACTCAGAAACTACTGTGGCAGGCGCAGCACCCTTTGGTGCCTTGTGCGCTGTGGCATTAGAAAAATTATGCAATTGCTGTTTCTTTGTTTGATTAGACTGACTTTACTCTGTAATTCCTCCAATGCCGCTCTATGGATGCAGTAGGTTTAAAGAGCACACCGAATACTTTAGTTAACTTCTATCTTCTTCATATAACACTGCTTACAATGGCTTGTTTTGTTTCAGATTACAATGGTTTAATTCGCATTACATTGGGTTGATTCGATAGATTGATAAATTCGTTAGATTATGATTACTCTACAGTGACTTGATTCGTAAGTTCGTAAATTCGATAAATTCGTAAGTTCGGTGGAACTACAAGTAAACACACACACAACAGTTTTTACACACAGATCTACCTGCACTGTTAAACAATAGAGGAAAACACAAGTGCATTAAATACCTATTTGGCCTTCTCTCTTTCCATAAAGCTTTTCTGATTGGAACTTTGTCTGTTTCCTCTTCTGTCTGGTGAGCATGTGTCTCTAGAAAATCCTAGCAGGGAGTTTTACACAGACATAAATGTGAAACTGGCTGGGATTGGTTAAGGCTCTGTACAGTGTGAGGCTGTCTGTGATTGGATCACCTTATACTAACTCTTAAAGGCATATTTTCCTTTTCTGCTTCTGCTAACACAATGAATATATAAATGTCATATAACAATCAAAGACATAAATCACAGCAATAATTCTGCTTTTGGCTTTAACATATGCACATATATACTGTACTGAGGTTATTGGCAGGTTTGGTATACACATATATGTGAACCATATTAACAACCTAGGACTGGTCTCAGCTGGCCAGCTACAACTACCACTAAGCAAAGCAGCCCCAGATGAGATTCTAGTAGGGTTTTCTGCATGACTGCCCTCTCCCCTTATCTGGCCCACAGGGTGTAGGATTACTCACTCTGTCTCTCCTGTGAGCTCGATAGGTTGGCGGCTGCCTTCAGGCCTTGCACTGAGCTGGCTCCTTCTCTGCTCCACAGGTAGTCATCTCTCAGGGGATGATGAGGCAGAGAGATCCTCCTTTACAGCATCTGCCTGTAGGCAGGCACAGTCCCTGGGCCCCCTCCCAGGCTCCACAGTCCAGCCTTCACTCCATCTTCCACCTGACACTGTCCCCCTCCTGATCAAGCTCTCTCATATGTAAGGGCCTCCCTGAACCCATGCCAAGCCTCTTGCTTGGGGATTGGTCAGAGTCCCCTGAGTATGCAGATCAGCCCCTACTCACATACACCCACTGCCTTCTAGAAACTTCTCCAGCTTCTAGAGCAGGAGGTATCAGGGAACTGACCTGCAGATCTCCCAGACCGGACCCAGAGTAACCTGGCTGATTTATCCCAGGCTCAGCCTCTGCATAAAAAACTAACTAGCTCCCCCTAACTAAACTTGAGGGGTGCTACATGTGCTATGTTCAGTAAAGTGAATTTATGAGTCTGCAGTGTCATGGGGTCCACCTCTTGAAAATGCATGTACATAGGTGTAGAGATGGGGGATGAGGGTTGTTTCAGGGTCTTGAGCTGAGTCATTTTGTACAAACACTTGTCTGACAGTTTCTTCACCCAATGCAAGTCAGTTATGTTGCTTTTTACCCGTTGTAAGAAGATAATTATTATTATTATACAGGATATATATAGCGCCAACAGTTTGCGCAGTGCTTTACAAAATGAAGGTAGACATTACAGTTACAATACAATTTGATACAAGAGGAAACAGAGGGCCCTGCTCATTAGAGTTTACAATCTAGGAGATAAAAAACCATAAACACTGTATTCATTAATAGATTTATAAATGTATTTTTAAATGCAGCTACTGTAAGTTTCTCAATTTCACTTGATTTCAGCCACTTGGAATCCCAAATACAGCAGCACTCAGACTGGAAGAGGAAGTGGCAGAACTGGGAGCTGCTCAGGGGTGCTGCATACAGATAGGCTGGCAAGAAGAATGCTAACAAAAGATTAGAGCAGAATTAGCAAACAAATGACCTCAATATACTCACTATATCCCTTCTACAGACTACAACACTAACAGAGTGCTGTCATCCATCTGGCTGTGTGGAAGGGCTGTGTAAATCCCAGAACTGGTGGCTAACAGAAATACAAATACTATGACAAGTAAAACAACTCCTCTATATATGTTTCATCTGAGTAGTTAGCTGTTTGCCTGGGGTTCAGCTTTAAAAAAAACACAGGAGCCTTATTATCACAGGAATTATGTCAGAGCTTAGTGCCAAAGTGTCATTGTTTTTGCTTTCTCTTCCAAGTACCAATATAAACAAATAATATTCTTGGCAGAAATTAGAGGCATTTTAAGGTAAGTTATAGTTTGTATAATTAACAATGAAATATAAATATATAATAAATAAATAATAATGAAGGGAAAATAAAACAAAACAAAAAAAAAAATATATATATATATATATATATATATATATATATATATATATATATAGCGCCGGGTACGTAGTATTCTGAAGCCACAATCGCACAGTCCAGGCTGTGGCATATCACACAATAGCTGTCACCTCCACTTGGCTGCAAGTGAAGGGAAGAGTGGCTGGTTGGGAAGAGGTAGACTCCAGTCTGGCAGTTGTACAAAGATATCTTTATACAGGGAACAGACTGCTCATATATGAGGGTGACAGAACACAAACAAGAGAGAACTGGCCAGAGGACACAGGCACTGTCATAAGGCTGCTAGTGCAGCCACAGCCACTGGAGGAGAGCCACCCCCATCCAGTGTACAGAGGAAATTATGATTGACTGCAGCACAGCCTGGGGACTATGAAATACTACTGGGAGCCTCTTGGAACTGTGGGGATGTAGTCCCCAGGAGACAGCCTCTATTAAGTGGAGAACTGTATGGGACTACAAGTCCCAGGAGGACAGTGTGCTGCAAAAAGGAGAAAAAGGAAGGAGAGTCCAGGGCTCAGGGCAGTCATACATGGGGTAAGAGAGGTGACTGAGGGTGCCATTGAGTCAGAGATGCTGCGGTTTCCAGAGCTCACGGCAGTGTTGGAGCGAGTCTGTGCTGCTGCAGTAGCACCAAGGCCATAGCTATCAATATGATCTAATGCACTGGAGGAGAAAAACGTCACTGATTTTGTGAGAGATTACCACTACAGAGTCCAGAATCACTGCAAACAACACCTCCCTGTCTCCGTCATCAGAGTGTGGGTGGAAGTGTAGCACTGCTCCCTTAGGAGTCGCTGAATTTTTGGGTTCCCTGTCGCTCTCTTGACTCCACTCTATAAGCCCAACCCCTGCTGACACCACCGTACACGTCTGGCCAGGAAAAACTCTCTGTTTATTACCAGAAAATAGACACACACAAGTTAGAGTGAAATTATATTTGTTTATGTTTGAGTTGTATGTGAGCTCAGTAAAACAGCATAAAGTGATAGGTATAGAAATAATAGCAGTTATCACTACCATGGCTTTAAGCAAAGGTCAACACACACAGCAAGAATCTCAACCAGTTCTGGATGTCCTGAAATTCAGAATTTAACCAAGAACCTCAGCTCTGAGATGTTTCTGTCCCCAATGAGCAAAGGAAGACTACTAAAGGCTAGCTCACTTTGGGCCCTAAGAAGCTGTTCACAAGGTTCAAGTCTGAGGTAAGGAAAGAGCTCTTTAATTAGGAAGTTTAATGTCCATTTAACTGCAGTGAAAGATATTCTGCCCGCTCGATGGGGCCCAGTTGGTGCACTACAAGAATTCAGATCTCCTAGGTGGAAGCCCCTGAAGGATTAATGCAAGGACAGGTACTACCCTTTTAAGCAGTATTTAACTTGAGCAGTACCCCTTTAGAACACAAGGTCAGTGATGCAGATTTTAAGCAAGAGGTTTTAGGGGTTGGCAGAAGCACTTGTTGGTAAGGGTTAATTCTTCTCTAGGCTGCAATAGCAAATGGCAACTATGACAAGTGCCCCTTGATGAATGAGGGCCAAATACAAGTGAAGCAGTGGCTTAGCCTGCAGAAGGCGGACACTTCAGTAGGCTCTGATGACTGGATTATGCTGAAGATGTGTTTGCTAATAGGTTTGGTGAACTGGGCCTCAACATGTGTGAACTGAACAATGTCAGTGACTAGATGAAGAATGGTTGATTTGAGAAATTTCAATGTCAACCTATTTGGTTGGATGATGGAACAAGCTCACCAGATCTGTGGCAGTTATGGAAAGAGATGACCAATAGACAGGCAGAACTCACAGCATAAAAGGAGAGTTTTCAAATAAGATTATATTGGATTGGTAGAAATAATTATTGTTTGTGTTTCAAATACAATGCTGATGTTATAAAATTAAATTGTATACTGTGGCTATAGATCTCCTTTAAATACAGTACTGACTTTTTATGGTGGTATATTAAATATTTTAATTTAAAATGTAGTCTGCAGAAGGGATGCTGCAACAAAATGCCTTGCAGTTACAGATCAACCACAATTCATTTTATAAAAATAAACAGTTATTCAAAAATGTTTTCTTTTCTAGAAATATTATGTTAGAGTGATGGCAGAAAAAAAAGAGCAATTTGGCCATCGAGTCTGCCATTTTCTTGTTTGTTTTGCTCAAAAATTAATAACAGCCTCATTTTAAATGTAACATACCTAAACCCATGGCTGTGCTCCAGACTTGCTCCTTTCATCCCATAGAGACGACTCAGGTGCTGGCTACCACACCCCATCTCCACTTACTCAAAAGTCTAAAAAAAAAAAAAAATAGGCCCTACTCCAAAACCCAGCTCTTCTTTCTGTATATCATTTATCAAAGAATGAAACTGCATACATTGATGTCTCCACCTGACATCACCGTAAGAGAGAGAAATCAGAAGGAAGGACTACGTTTTGGAGTGCGGCTCATATATTTTATATTTTTTACACGTTTTAAAGGTGTTGGGTTCAAGCCAAATCACGGAGCAATCTTTTTGCATTACTACATAATTAGTTAACACCATTAAAATGTGACTGTTATTAATCGCTGAACAATTATGAATAATAACAGGGAGAGTTTCTGTCTCTTTCATTTTATATACAAATTATATTTTCACTGTGCACACCCTTTCAGCCTTTATTATTAAAGAAAGATCCAGCAATGTAAATTGATGAAAGGTAAGGTAAGGCTGCTCTGCTTTGCATGGTGCTATAGCAATCTTCCTTGGTAAAGTGGAACTTTAGTCAAAAAGCTAAAGCTTGCTAGATCACATCAGTCTGGCCCCTTTTGCAAGCATAGCTATGTAAAACATAAAAAAACTAGAAAATCTACAATTTCTGGGGAAATTGTGTGAAGTGTTCTTGCATCCAACCCTAACCAAATGATTGATGAAATGTAAGCAGTGCACATGGCAAGCCTGATAGAGTGAGAAATGCATTTCAACTTGGTGACTCAGCTGCCTCGTGAGTCATGTTTGGTTGCTATAGCAACTCACTCAGTGACAGGAAGCTGACAGGCTTTTGTAAACACACTGCTCCAACTTGCCAACTTAACTGGCGATTGCCATCTTCACACACTTGTAGTTTTAAAAGTATAAATGCTACTGCGAAGAGCTTGATATTGTGAGAGTCACAAGAACCACAGCTACATTTTGATGTATAGTATGTCTCTGAAATATTAAAAATGAAGGTACAGTCGCAGTTTAAAAATGTCCCTTCAAATTTCAGGTGGCTGTGAGTGAAGTTTCACTGAAAGTCAATGGGAGGGGTGAGTTGCAAACAAATGGTCATATTGTGAAAACTATCAGGACTATGGCTTAGCCGTGAACATTTTTAGTGACAGCAGGGATAGCTGAACGTTTTGATATAAGATTTGTGTAGGTGGGCTTGAAAATGACAGAGTGATGGCAGTTTAGAAATCATGTTCTGATTTTTCCTTCCACACTGTAGCTTTTCTCTGCTGCCACTCTAGTTGCTCCATTCATTCCTATGGGAAAATTTCACCACAAAAACCGCGATATTTCGTGAACCATTTGGCGAAATGTTCCACAAAGTAACAGCAATCCGATCGGGAACAATCCGCACGTTTTGATATATTACTTTTTGTCTTTGTAGTGTAAAAACTGTGGGAGGAGTTAGCGTGGCAAATTTGGCTATAATAAGAATAAGAATATACTTGTGAGATAACAATAAGTGCTCTTGCTATGCAAGAACACTTAATAAGAAACGGAATAAGAAAAATCTACAATTTCTGGGGAAATTGTGTAAAGTGTTCTTGCATCCAACCCTAACCAAGTGATTGATGAAATGTAAGCAGTGCACATGGCAAGCCTGATAGAGTGAGAAATGCATTTCAACTTGTATTTTGCAGCTCACAGTCCAGCCTTGGTGACTCAGCTGCCTGGTGACTCACCTTCGGTTGCTATGGCAACTCACTCAGTCAGAGCAAGCTGAGACGAGCTTTTATAAACACACTGCTCCAACTTGCTAACTTCACTGGCGGTTGCCATCTTCAAATGGTTGTAGTTTTAAAAAAAGTTTATAAATCCTACAGTGAAAAGCTTTATATTGTGATAATCACAAGAACCACACCTACATTTTGATGTATAGTATGTCTCTGAAATATTAAAAATGGAGGCACAGTCGCAGTTTAAAAATGTCCCTTAAAATTTCAGGTGGCTGTGAGTGAAGTTTCACTGAAAACTAACAAACAACTTGCTGCCCTACTAGCACAGTATAACAATGTGACACAATATAATCACTAATACCAGTTATGCAAAAGTATGTATATCAACATAGTGCCACCCTACTATATAAAGCATACGTATGTATACGTAAATCGAAGACACATAAATAAACACGTGCTGTCCTACTAACACACATGCAAATAAAAACAAAAGGTGTGCTAGAATAAGTAGAAAATAAATGTATATAGCACATATAGTTAAAAAGGGGCAACACAGTGGCTAAATGGTTAGCATTTTTGCCTGGCAGTGCTAGGGTCGCTGGTTCAAATCCCAACCACGTCACCACCTGCCTGCAGTTTGCATGTTCTCCCTGTGGGTTTCCTCTGGGTACTCTGGTTTCCTCCTACACTCCAAAACATGCTGGTAGGTTACTTGGCTCCTATCTAAATTGGCCCTAATATATGTATGAATGTAAGTTAGGGACCTTAGATTGTACACCCCTTGAGGGTTAGGGACTGATGTGAATGTACAATATATATGTAAAGTGCTGTGTAAATTGACAGCGCTATATAAGTACCTGAAATAAATAATAAAAAAGTCCAAAGACAGTGAGTCCATTCCTATGTGTTGTATCCAAGTACATAAGATAATCCCACTTCTCAATATATCTTCAGTATACTACACCACTGTGCTCCTTCACCATCAGGTGTGCACGCTCACCTTAGTGCCCAGATATACCGGTGTGATTTGGGAATTGAAATCGCATCTAGAGAATGTCAGTGTCTTCATGTTTGCGATTTGCTGCAGTGCAATTTCTAAAGTAGTTCTTGCATTACTTTTTCTACAGTTTTGTTGAGATTTCACATACATAGAATATAATGGAAATTGCACTGCTAATTGCAAGAAATTGTTGCAAAAGTAGCAATAAAGTCTTCAGAAATGGCGCTGAAATTGCACACAAATCGCAACGGTATGACCGATGACTTACTGCTATATGGGCCACTGTTAGAGAGACTTCCCCTCACCTACTATTCAGGTGACACAGTTTACTGTGTGAGGAAGTGAGAGCTAGCCAAATAGACAGTAGCAAAAATGATTTTTTTTTTTTTTTTTTAATTACGTAGGAGAGTGCTAGAACCCCTGTCAGATTTTTATTGCGGTCTGTTTCCATGTTGTAGATTTTCCCTCACTTCCTGTCTAGTAAAAAAAAAAAAAAAAAAAAAAAAAAAAAAAAAAGGATAAGGGGAGAAGGAGAGAAGGAGAAGGAGGAGAAGGTGTCCCCAGGACAGGAAGTGAAGGGAAATCTCTCTAGTAGAGCCCCAGACAGCAGTAAAAACCTGACAGGGAATCTAACCTTCTCCACTCTATTCCAACTAGAAAAAATAAAGATTGGTAGTAGATACACTTTAACTTTCCCTATTATGTCCAAAACTAAAAAAAATTACTGTGAATAGGCTTTAAAAACTGTCATGTAAAGCTGGTAATAGCTGATGAAAAAGTGTTACAGATCTTAAAATTGGTAATACAGATTTGTATTTGTCTGATAAATGTACCAACATACAGAGTGAGGACCTGGATAACTGATCAGAGTTATACACAATCAGCCAGCCCTTCACACGTCACAGCACTTGGGTGATCCTGATGAACTTACCAGCCAAAATCTGTTTGGTCAATCTACGAGCCGAAGATCTCACCACTGCTGGGACACCGGAGCTGCACAGCCTGGAGGCCAGTAAGTAGTGAGTCCTGGCTGGGACTTGTAGTCTCGCACTCTCCAGCCACAGGTGGCCTATATATGTAAACAGCTGCTACCTGTAGGTGTAATCCCCTGATCAAAATACTGAGTACGGCCTGGGACTTGTAGTCCCACACTCTCCAGCCACAACTTGCCTAAACATGTAAACAAACATCTGACGCCTGGAGGTCTAATCCCCTGATCTAAGTCATGAGTGTCAGCTGGGACTTGTATTGTCACACACTTCTGCCACAACTGGCCTTAACAGGTAAATAGGGATTTTTTAAGCGGGAACACAGTTCCAGCACTGAATGTATGTAATGGCAAGGAGTGCTGAGGTATGCTGGAGTGTCTGTTGATGTTGGCTGCTAGGGGATCTATTGTTACTGATAGGAATGTATTTATGCATTGGGGACTATTGTTGCTGGAGGGTCAGTTGTTGCTGGGTGAAATCTCCTGTTGAGGGAGGAGTCTATTGTTTCTAGCTGCTGGGAGATCTGTTGTTGTTGCTGGGGGTCTATAAATACTGGGGTGGTATTTTGTTGTGGGGGGTCCATTGTTGCTGGGGGGGGTCTATTGAGTGGGGGATTAATTGTTGCTGGCTGCAAGGGGTCTACTGTATTTTACTGCTTTTCTTGTTATGTTATCATTGACACATTACATTCAAATTACGTAGCACCAAAAAATTATACTTGGTTCTGTATTCTCTAAAAGGGGCAGTACTGGGAGGTGGGTAGGAGGTGGAACCAAGGGACGGTGCTTGGGAGTGTAGACAAGGGGTGACTCAAAAGGTGGGGAATTCCTGCACCTATTCTGAGAAAAAAAAGCCCTGCATGTAAACAAACAACTGATATCTGTAGGTCTAATCCCCTGATCTACAGTGAAGGAAATAAGTATTGGATGACCTGCTGATTTTGAAGTTTGCCCACTCACAAAGAAATGATCAGTCTAAAAACGAATGGGAAGTGTATTGTAACAGAAACAGAAAAGCAAAAAATTCAAAAGAAATGCATATCTAACAAATTATGCACGGATTTGCATGTTCATGAGGGAAATAAGTATTTGATCCCCTTCACAAAACATGACTTCGTACTTGGTGGCAAATCCCTTGTTGGCAATCACAGAGGTCAAACGTTTCCTGGAGTTGGCCACCAGGTTTACACACATCTCAGGAAGGATTTTGGCCCACTCCTCTTGGCAGATCCTCTCCAAGTCCTTAAGGTTTGGTGGCTGATGTTTGGCAACTCAAACTTTCAGCTCCCTCCACAGATTTTCAATCAGATTAAGGTCTGGAGACTGACTAGGCAACTCCAGGACCTTAATGTGGTTCTTCTTGAGCCACTCTTTTGTTGCCTTGGACGTGTGTTTTGGGTCATTGTCATGCTGGAATGGGTCCATCCACGACCCATTTTCAATGCCCTGGCTGAGGGAAGAAGGTTCTCACCCAAGATTTGACGGTACATTGCCTCGTCCCTTTGATGTGGTATAGTTGTCCTGTCCTCTTAGCAGAAAAACACCCCCAAAGCAGAATGTTTCTACCACCATGTTTGACAGTTGGGATGGTTTTCTTGGAGTCATAGGCAGCATTCCTCCTCCAAACACAGCGAGTCGAGTTGATGCTCGATTTTGGTCTCATCTGACCACAACACTTTCAACCAGTCCTGTTCTGCATCATTCAGATGTTCAGTGGCAAACTTCAGATGGGCCTGGACATGTGCTTTCTTGAGCAGATGGACATTGCGGGCACTGCAGGATTTCAATCCTTGTCGGCGTAGTGTGTTACCAATTGTTTTCTTGGTGACTGTGGTCCCAGTTGCCTGGAGATCATTGACAAGATCCTCACGTGTAGTTCTGGGATGATTCCTCACTGTTCCCATGATCATTGACACTCCACAAGGTGAGATCTTGTATGGTGCACCAGACCTAGGGAGACTGACAATTGTTTTGTGTTCCTTCCATTTGCGAATGATTGCACCAACTGTTGTCACCTTCTCACTAAGCTGCTTGGCGATAATTTGGTAGCCCAGTCCAGCCTTGTATAGGTCTACAATCTTGTCCCTGACATCCTTGGACAGCTCTTTGGTCTTTGCCATGGTGGAGAGTTTGGAATCTGATTGTTTGATTGCTCCTGTGGACAGGTGTCTTTTATACAGGCAACAAAATGAGATTAGCAAAACTCCTTTTAAGAGACTGCTTCTAATCTCAGCTTGTTACCTCTATGAAAGACACCTGGTAGCCAGAAATCCTGTTGAATGGTAGGGGGTCAAATACTTATTTCCCTAATGAACATGCAAATCAGTGCATCATTTGTTAGACATGCATTTCTTTTGAATTTTTTTGTTGCTATTCTGTCTCTCAGTGTTACAATACACCTACCATTCGATTTTTAAACTGATCATTTCTTTGTGATTGGGCAAACATTCAAAATCAACAGGGGATCAAATGCTTATTTCCTTCACTGTACATAGCAGACCCTTTAGGGTCTGTTAAGTATTATGGGGAACTTTGGAGTGGTTTGTGTGCTGTGTTATTTTCTTTAAAAGGAAAATGCCAGCAATTTGAACTGTACCATTTATTTTCTTGTAAATGTCACTTTAGCTGTAGCATGTTCTATGGCAAGCATGATAAAGCATTTGCATAAAAGTCCACCCAAAATCCATACCGGATGCTTTGAGTCCAGTATGAAGTTTACTGGGGTACCTCATGCAGACAAACTAAGTGTGCTGCCCTCTAGGAAATCCATACAATAGAAATAAGATAGACATTTTCTCAAATCATAAAAGGATGTGACTGCATGTTAGCACTAACATTTGTTAAAGCACCCTCTGAACACTGCTATACAGCCTATCAAACTATGCATAAAAACAGGGATTTTTAGTTCACATACATTGCCATACATGTTTAAGATGACCAAATGCATCACAGTAATCCCTTTCTGCCCAGTCCTTAATCTGTTCTGCACAATTCAAAATACTTACTTATAGTGTACTTCACTGGATATAGTGTAGGAGAGCTACAGGTTCAGATCTGGTCACAGAGCTGCACCATACAATAGACACCAATATATGCCCTTTCTAGTAACTTCTGAATACAAACGGGGATTTTTAGTTTGCATGCATTGCAATACATATTTAAGCTGGCCTACTGCGTCAAAGTAATCCCTTTCTGGCCAGGTCCTACACTACTTTACATTACTCTACACTACAATACTCTGCTCTACTCTTTACTACTCTACTTTACACTTCTCTACTGCATATAACTCTACACTATACTGCAAATACTCTATTCTGTTCTACTCTTCTCTACACTACTCTACTTTATTCCACACTTCTCTACTCTACACAACTGTACCACACTACTCTACTCCTCTACAGTATACTACACTACTCTACGTTTCACTACTATGCTCTGTTCTACACTACACATTGCTACACTACACTATACTACATTACTCTGCACAGCCAGGCAGCCAGTAAATTGTTGATGTAATCACTAACATGTATAAAATTGTTGCTGGCTTGTCCCTAGAAGCAGTGCTGTGTTGACATAGGATTTTTAGGGACTATTCAAATCTTGCTTAGAGTTTTTGTGGGTGCTGGCATGTTCCCAGAGGTTGCCAAGATGTTATGGATACTGAGATTTTGCTGGTGACTGATGACTGCTGGAAAATGTTATGGATACTGAGATCTGGCTGGTGACTGATGACTGCTGGAAGATGTTATGGATACTGAGATTTTGCTGGTGACTGATGACTGCTGGAAGATGTTAAGGATGCTGAAATTTTGCTGGCGATGGTTGGAGACTGCTGGCAGATGTTAACAATGCAGAGATTTTGCTGGTGACTGATGGAGACTGCTGGAAGATGTTAAAGATGCTAAAATGTTGTTGCTGACTGCTGGCAGATGTTAAGGATACTGACATTTTTTCTGGTGACTGATGGAAACTACTGACATTTTGGTATTGGTCCTCAAGGTGGTTTAGAGTTGGTGGAGAATCATAGAGGTATATGTTAACGGAAGATTAAAATGCTATTCTGGGTGGCAATTGCTGGAGATGACATTTACCACAATCTGCTGCAAATAATTATTGGCTCGGTGATCTTACGTAGGCTACATACTTACCTGTCTTCATTCTTAAAGTCTTACCTGAGATGTTCTTCACACTCTTTTTCAAACCTTGTGGGATTGTCCTTCCATGACATTAAAAACCATAAACGTGTTCAGTATAATGCAGTCTGTAGAAATGATTGTAACATCAGTTGGCCACAGAAACATTCTGGATGATAAATTTCAAGTTACACACATGGAAATTTGAAAACACTACTGCCATTCACTTGGGACAACACAGCACCTTTATTTTACTACATTGACCCCTAACCTATATACTTATATCTGTCTTAGGGTGCTTCATAAATATCATTCTCCTTTTGCTTTACCAAAGGAATGGTTTTTGATGGTTACAGTGGTGCATATCTATTCATTAAATTGGAAATATCAAAAGAAACCTCATACATTTGATGAGGGTCTGTTAACGGCTTCCCCGCCGCCCTTAAGCAAAACTACTGCTGCAGGGCTGCGCAAAATCACGTATATATACGTGATTTTGAATTTCTGGGTAGGGGGCATGCACGTGCGCCACACCCTACCTGCGCCGCCATTGGCAGCTACAATTGTCGATCACCGGGTCCTGGACGGAGATTCCCCACCAGCACCTGGCGATCACCAAGAAACACTGACAGGTGAGAGGTCTGTATGTAAACAACACAGGTCTCACCCGTCAGTACAAACATGCTGCTTTGTATTGCTCTGCATAGCAGAGCAATACAAAGCAGCATGCTTCCCTAGTAAAACACACAGCACGCATAGTAAAACAGCACATAGTTAACCCTTTGATTGACCCAGAAGTGCCCGGCAGGCAAGTGGTTAAACTGGATGACAGCGAAGGAACAAAGCAACTGCATCCTCAGTAAGTCCAGGTTATTTCTATGCCTCAGAATCATAACCCGGAGACCTGCAGTCATTAACATGATGAAGTGTGAATGGATCCTAATGTGAATGAGAGGCTCAGGCAGATGTCTGCAATGGTATTCTAGACTGGCTATATGGGATGTTGAGCTCTTCTTCTCTGAGCCCCTGTACAGCATCCTTTAAGTCTCCATGGTAACAGCACAAGTCAAAACCAGAAAAACACAGCTACCCCGGAAGTGGTGTCCCTGAAGCCCACACATGTGTAGCCACTAGTGTACGTTTTCGTTAACCCAAGAGGGTCTGACTGCAGACTGGCGCTCCACTTTCAACAGGAAACACATGACCTCCAGTCCACTTTTTTTTTTTTTTTTAAAGAACTTTAATGTAACAAACAACCAATGGCTGCAGACTGGAGCTCCACTCAACATGACCTCCATTCCAACATTTTTTAAATAACGTAAAAAACAAGAAGCCACGTTTCCTGTGAAGTGAAGCTCCAGTCTGCAGCAGGGCCGGATGTAGCTGGTCTGATGTGGGGGTGCAGTAAAAAATGTTAGCAGGGCAGAAGAAACGGTCAGCAGTTTGCAGGTTACTGTACAGGGGTCAGCAGGGCAGAGGACGGGGCAGAAGGGCAAAAGGATGGAAAGTCAGCAGAAGAGTGTATAGGAATCAGTAGGGCAATGTACAGGGGCCCATAGGGCAGAGGACAGTGTTCAGAAGAGCAGTGTACAGGGTTCATCAGAGTCGCAAACAGGGGTCACTGATGACAGGGCAGAGCCAGAGTATATGCAACAGATCTCCTCCTCCCTACAAAGCAGATAGCTAAAATTGGATTCCCTTACACAGCCACTTTCTGCACAGTGTATAGCTGGCTACTGCGCTAGTGATCCGACCTAGGAGTTTCACAGGTCAGAACTGCAACATACTGTGATATAGGAGACATTCAGAGGCTGCGGACACGGTACAAGAGATGGTCAGGGACTACGGACATGTTACAGTATAGGAGACATTCAGAGGCTGCGGACACGGCGCGGGAGACCGCCAGGGGCTGCGGACACGGCGCGGGAGACCGCCAGGGGCTGCGGACACGGCGCGGGAGACCGCCAGGGGCTGCGGACACGGCGCGGGAGACCGCCAGGGGCTGCGGACACGGCGCGGGAGACCGCCAGGGGCTGCGGACACGGCGCGGGAAACCGCCAGGGGCTGCGGACACGGCGCGGGAAACCGCCAGGGGCTGCGGACATGGCGCGGGAAACCGCCAGGGGCTGCGGACACGGCGCGGGAGACGGCCAGGGGCTGCGGACACGGCGCGGGAGACTGCAAGCATGCTGCAAGTGTGTCCTAGCAGTGACCGGTGTTCTCCCAGTGTTAGAAAAACACCAGTCAGCGCATATGTGGACAGTTTTACAAAATACAAAAAAGTGGCAGAAATCCGCAGCAGTTGAAATTTCTATCTTTCGGTCAATTGCTCAAGTACATTTTGGAGGGCAGTAAATGGTTAACACATATGTGAAGCTGCCAGCCTGACCAGTCTAAATCGTGCAAAGGCAACATAAAGGAAAGCATGAAATAAATCATGGAGGGCTCACACAGGACTCTGATCATAAACAGCTGAAGGTCATCAGTAGAGATGTGTGACCCCCTCACATGGAATGCCAGCTGCAGCGTCTTCCACAAGTCTCCTGATCGGTAGTCCCCCTCCGGTGTGCAGTGCTAGTGTACACACAGAAACAAGGAACCCAGCGGGACAAGAGCCAGGGGAGATGTTCCCTAATCAGTGATCATTACCTGAGCTGCACACTGCAGGCTGGAAGGGGGAACACACTGATCAGCGGCCTTCTTGAAGATGCTGCAGGTAACATGTCAGTGTGTTGATGATGATTGTCAGCTGTCTGTACAGAGCTCCTTGTGTACAGTGCTGTGATTCGTTTACTCCTTCTAGGGATCCTGCACTTCCTGTTTACTCTCCCTCCAGCCACACTTTGGAGACCAGCGTCTTAAGAGTCAAATATGGCGGGCTGGGAAAGGGGCGGGTTACAGTGCTGTGCTGACTGAAAAGGAGGAGCAGTCATTAGCAGTCCCTCCCTCCTATTCAGATCAGCGGCACTATTGGTGACACACTGATCATCTACAATTACAATGATTTTACAGATAGTCAGCACAAACGGGCAAGCAAGGGTAAGGGGCGTGGCCTAATACACTCGGCAGGGGCGTGGCTTGACGTAGGGAAATGGGCGTTACTTTACGTGTGGAAAGGGGCGTGGTATGTGTTGCTAATGACGTCACGTCCCTAGCAACCAATCAGTGTCTTTCAGGGCTCTGCGTCGCTTTCGCTCAGTGGAGTGCTGACACTGCTGGGATCAACACGTATGTGGCGTAGTGGAGTGTCATACAGACAGACCAATGGACTACGAAGCCTGCACAGGTAGGAGGAGCCACGAACATATGAGCGGGGGTTGATCTGGTCTCTGGGTGGATGGGAACGGATTGCGGAACGGAGGCGGGAAAAGACAGTAGAATTACTGGGAGCGCCCTGTATGGTTCTCCCTGCAGAAGATGAGAGCTGGCGCTTCGGACGGGGCTGTTCTGTACCCAGAACTGCAAAATCGCGTCTATTCATGTGATTTTGCGCAGAGCAGCCGCCCTGTAGCAATATATCTGCCATAGTGCAGTGATTGGTTAATAAATCACCTATTGACCAAAGCTGTCAAATCGCCGATGTCCACAGACAAGCCGACTGTGGGGCCTAGTACAATGTAATCGGTAGTAGATATCCCAGCACCACACTGGGCATATGGCTTTGACTTCATTCTGACTTGCTGCTTTGCCACACCTACCACAACACTAAGCCCCACCTCCACCACTGGGGTCTAATAATTTCTTAAATGTGGTAGTTCTGTGCTATGGATGGTGATCGGCGATCGTCTACTGCTGCCGAAAACCATGACATGCGCAGATGTATCAGAGACACACTCATCGTGGGGGAACTCATCTTGCCGCTACAACGGCATTGGGACCCACATGATCTCTAACGCTGCAGGCATCGCAGAGGACCCTCTCGGGGCCTGTGGGTGCGGGCATCGCGGAGGACCCTCTCGGGGCCTGTGGGTGCGGGCATCGCGGAGGACCCTCTCGGGGCCTGTGGGTGCGGGCATCGCGGAGGACCCTCTCGGGGCCTGTGGGTGCGGGCATCGCGGAGGACCCTCTCGGGGCCTGTGGGTGCGGGCATCGCGGAGGACCCTCTCGGGGCCTGTGGGTGCGGGCATCGCGGAGGACCCTCTCGGGGCCTGTGGGTGCGGGCATCGCAGAGGACCCTCTCGGGGCCTGTGGGTGCGGGCATCGCAGAGGACCCTCTCGGGGACTGTGGGTGCGGGCATCGCAGAGGACCCTCTCGGGGCCTGTGGGTGCGGGCATCGCAGAGGACCCTCTCGGGGCCTGTGGGTTCGGGCATCGCAGAGGACCCTCTCGGGGCCTGTGGGTTCGGGCATCGCAGAGGACCCTCTCGGGGCCTGTGGGTTCGGGAATCGCAGAGGACCCTCTCGGGGCCTGAGGGGGCGGGCTTCAGGACGCTCACGGGGCCTGAGGGGACGGGCTTCAGGGCGCTCACGGGGCCTGAGGGGGCGGGCTTCAGGACGCTCACGGGGCCTGAGGGGGCGGGCTTCAGGACGCTCACGGGGCCTGAGGGGGCGGGCTTCAGGACGCTCACGGGGCCTGAGGGGGCGGGCTTCAGGACGCTCACGGGGCCTGAGGGGGCGGGCTTCAGGACGCTCACGGGGCCTGAGGGGGCGGGCTTCAGGACCCTCACGGGGCCTGAGGGGGCGGGCTTCAGGACCCACACGGGGCTTCGCACAGACCCCTCTCGGGGCCTGTGGGTGCAGGCTTCGCACAGACCCCACACGGGGCCTGTGGGTGCAGGCATCGCACAGACCCCTCTCGGGGCCTGTGGGTGCAGGCTTCGCACAGACCCCACACGGGGCCTGTGGGTGCAGGCATCGCACAGACCCCTCTCGGGGCCTGTGGGTGCAGGCATCGCACAGACCCCTCTCGGGGCCTGTGGGTGCAGGCATCGCACAGACCCCTCTCGGGGCCTGTGGGTGCAGGCATCGCACAGACCCCTCTCGGGGCCTGTGGGTGCAGGCATCGCACAGACCCCTCTCGGGGCCTGTGGGTGCAGGCATCGCACAGACCCCTCTCGGGGCCTGTGGGTGCAGGCATCGCACAGACCCCTCTCGGGGCCTGTGGGTGCAGGCATCGCACAGACCCCTCACGGGGCCTGTGGGTGCAGGCATCGCACAGACCCCTCACGGGGCCTGTGGGTGCAGGCATCGCACAGACCCCTCACGGGGCCTGTGGGTGCAGGCATCGCACAGACCCCACACGGGGCCTGTGGGTGCAGGCATCGCACAGACCCCACACGGGGCCTGTGGGTGCAGGCATCGCACAGACCACACACGGGGCCTGTGGGTGCAGGCATCGCACAGACCCCACACGGGGCCTGTGGGTGCAGGCATC